>NC_071353.1:103298138-103598138 GCF_943734655.1 Sabethes cyaneus | reverse complement strand
GCAGAAATTTACAAAAATGGCAAAAAATCATTAGTATTTAACGGCACTTTACTGGATACTGAGTGCTTTCTCAGATTTTTTACGTCGTCTATCCCCAATAAAAAGAAAATTAGCAGGGCAGTATCAAACAGGCTTTATGGAGACCTGTACTACTACGGATCGAATTTTCATTCTCTGACAAATTTTCCAGAAATATCGGGAGTATAGCATGTCCACGCATCATATGTGCATGGATTTTAGGGCAGCATACGGCACAGTCTAGTCCGAACCACCCCATCGGCAGACAACCATGTTTTTGCCGCCAACATCTCGCGTGTGCGAAAATGAGATAGCATGTCAGCACTGCGTTTCACTCAACTGCCAGCAGTCTGATTTGGGCCCGCTGTCAAATTTTGAGCCCCGGACATGCTGTCGCTGACGTTTACTGCAGTTCGATATAGAGATGTCGATGGGTTGGTCCGAACAGTTATGGCAGAGAATGCACGAGAACGGTTGTCGAACAAACTGGTTGATCAAAGTTATCCTGGAGCGAGTGACATGCTACGTGCGTGTTTCGGAGGCACTCTCGTGTCCCTTCGAATCGCGATGCTGAATAACACACAGGGCGATGCATTCCTTTGCGAATTACGGCAAAGGAATGCATCGTCCTGTGTGTTATGCAGCATCGCCACTGAAGGTGTGACCCGGCCAGCGGCCAATGAAACGAATGGAACAAACTTCAGCAAAAGTAGCCAACTACTAGCCTTAGCACACGACCTCGACAGCATTACGAAGAACTTTCAGACGGCGGAGGCAATCTACGCCAAACTAAAAACCGAGGCTAGGAGGATTAGGTTACAAATCCATGACATTTGACGGCGATGAATTGAAGGGGGTTTGGGATCGCTGGTCACTGCCGACAATAATATGAGGCTGACGATGTACAATAAACGCTGATCAGACCGGTAGTCCTCTACGGATTTTTAGCTGTAACTTTGCTTACGGAAGACATACGTGCGCTTGACGAAAGGTGTTACATTTTCGACGGAGTAGAAACGGAAAGCGGTGCTGACGAATGAACGTATGAACCACGAGTTGCAGGTACTATTTGGAGAGTTTTCCCACTCTCTACATTCATACACATGGGTTGGGAGACTACGGTGGGCCGGTCACCTCGCAGGGATACCGAACGAATGTGCAATGAAATCCGTACTCTTCAAGAACCCCAACGGCACCAAGAATAGAGAGGCCCAACGTGTCGGATAACTTGACCAGGTTGAAGCCGACTTACGCGTGTCGGGATGCTCAATAGATTGGCGAAGAGTAACCCAGGCCGAGTACAGCACAGTGGAATTCTTGATACGGCAATGACGGTTTGAATTTCCGGTAGGTCGAATGCGCCTGTATGGTACACACCATAACAGTTATAAAGCATTCCTCCGAATAGCCCAATGCGTGGTACTGCGCGTGCAACCACCATAATTTGTTAGTTGCAAAACCTTGGGCTTAAACGTCTTTCTGAGACTTGACCCTTCTTTATCGACAGTCTTCACAGCCGGCTATAGAGCACAAGAGAGTTACGGGGTTAGTGCAACAATCCTACTGACTCTTTCTAGCAGTACCGCCTAGCCGAGGTTCGAACATTCGACGACTAGCTTATTATACCAGTATCATACCTCGAAACCAACATAGCGGCGGTTGCGCAATTAAACATAAAGCTTATTTTGGCATTCTGTTGGGGCTTATCAAAGGCTAATCGTCTACATACCAGAAAACAGCTATATCTATTTGAAGAGCCTGAACCTGCCTGAGAAATTGCGATGAGCAAACAGCACCACCCAGGGGCCCACTCGGTGGATTGCTGTACTTCAACAGCAGAACAAAACGGAGAGAGATGGTTTATGTGCCGGTGTTTTTCAAGTGTTGCCTACATACCGGGAATATAATGGATCAGTGGACATAAGTAGTGTTGCTGTGACAACAGCTTGCTTCTTGCGCTAGTGTACATTAAATCGTTCAAACACACTAGCATCAGAAGTAAATGGTTGTCACTCAAAAACTAGCTATCTTGAATGATCTACCCACTAAACTACCGAAACAGAGAAATTCAAACCATTTTTCAAATGGTGTTTTGTTACTGAAAGATCAAATCTATGAAGCAAACGCAACTGTTCTCGTTTATGGGAAGCTGTACCAACCTGATAACGATAATAATGTTTGAAGTTATCAATCGAACGACTTCTGAAAATAGCACGTCGCGTCATAATGAATTGTTATCAGGAATTCAAATTACATACAGTCTTCTAATGTCGCTTAAGTAGATGTACAATCAAATTATACTATCCAGTTTTTTCTATAAAATTAATTTCTGTTATCGTACATTGCATCACACTAGATTAGGCGTAAAGGAAACTGCAGTGCCTATTATGTCTGGAAAAATCAGAAACGTCGAAACTAACTCAGTTCGATCCAAAGCCACTCGCTCGCACGGCCAGTGCCTGCTGACGTTCTCGCTTCTTTTACGAAGCAATTCTGCCTCCGACGTATAAATATTTAGCGATATGTATATCAGATTACCACGGAGCGCTGGTGGTGGTTCGGTTGCTAAAGCATTTGAAAAACGCATTAAAAGCAGCTATTCTAAGCAGTAGTTGTTCTACGGGTGTAGGCTTTCATTCCATTCTGTTAGTTTTTGTTTAGTCTAGAAGGGATCATGTTCGCGCTCTAGTTTTGCTAACAAGCAACGGTGGACTTTAGAAATGTCGATAACTCAACGTATACTAATCAGCATGGAAGTAATATTGCGAATTTAAACAAGGAATTTGATGACCATGATATTCGCAAAACGACAACTCAAAACGCCAAACTATTTCGCTAAACAAACGCTTATCGAACCACATCTCCGTAGCACAACTATTTCGATTAGTAACAGCTTGCTAATTGAATTTGTATTTGTCTACTTATCTATGAATTCCCAATGGAATTTAAGATCGTGAATTAATCATATCACTTAAACGTTATATGATTACGATATTGTGGTCCAGTCGGAACAACTCAGTGATGTGTTGAGTGAAGTTTTTGGAGCGTCTTAGTAGAATACGAAACGTGGAAATTAAATAAAAAGAAAGCTTGTCCAATTTAATTCTACTAGGGTAGATGATCCATTAGTTGCGCCACTAAGCATAATATAGCTTCATTTTGCTTGTTTATTGAGGTATATGCTTCAATTAATGCTTGTGGGATATAAATTTATCAAATAAAACGTATTTGTCACAAGGCAAGACAATTGCTTTCGTTATACGAGAAATTTTATAAAGAAAAAATGAATTTTCCGATTCAATTATATTGTACCAACAGTTGCGCTAATGTTTCCTTAATTAAGTTTGATGTTCCTTTAATTGTGGTATTCTATATACATTGCTAGGTTGCTAAGTGAAAAAACATCGTAGCAAAACTATAGAGTAGCGCCTATAGTTGTGCGCTCCAACTGCGCGTTGGATTTTGGAAAATTGGCATTTTAGCAAATAATGCTTTAATTTTAAATGGTGTAGTCTAACTACCAATACTTCTAAAAACCTGTTTTATATAATGAATGTAATTGTTTTATCTAAAATGCTACGGTGACGAAAATATGCATTAATAATGAATAGTAGCGCAACTATTGGCACTACCACAACTATTGGATCAACTACCCTATGTATATTTTTTCGAAAACAGACACTGAGCAAGCCTGCAAGTCGTATGCGAAATACGTATCTGTCAAGAATAAAATATACATAGTAGAATTAAATTGGATAAGGATTTTTATTTAATTTCCAGTAATTTCCCTTGTTCTGGTTAAATTTCGAGGGCTGCTAAAACGGCTGCAACAATAAAAAAAACTTATTTCTGCGACGAGATTAATGATTGCAACCATTGAAAAAGTGAACCATAAATGTTACAATACTCTTAAGCTTTGAAAATCAATTCAAAAGCTCTAAATCTTCTTTACGCCAAAGAAACATAGAGATAGAAAGCACAAAAATGTGGTGACCACACCTTTTCATCAAGCTTAGGCATATTGAAAAAAGCTTACCACAGCACAACCATAAAGCTTTATTTACCTATTTTATGGCTGGATCGTTCGCACACTCTTCCATAAGACAAAAACTTTACCTCTCGGACCGACCACCAGAGGGGGTGAGCAGTGAGCTTTTGCTGTTCGATCAATTCGTCCGAATCCCCGCTGCTCATGAAAGAGCGAAAAATGCATTCCACAACTCTCGCTCTCATTTGTTGAACTATACTTGCTCAGCAGCAGCAGTGAAGAATGACGGTTTGAAAAGGTCAACGTGCGCGAACGGGATAGAACTTACATGACGGTTGACTGGAACGAGATGGCAGTAAAACTTGTAAAACCAGTTCATGCTAGTGGCTAGTGCCAACGGCGGCGGCGGCGGGAACGGCAGCGGCAGTCGTGCGGGGTTTCATATCGCATGTGCTGTTGTGTTGTGCCGTGCCTGGCCGTGTTCTTTTTCTGCTCCTTGTTTCCAATTCCAACGGACAGTTGAAAACCCTGCGCTTCTTCCTCGGACCGCTCGCGCACTTGACTCGCGGGACTCGTGAGGAATGTATTTGGAAACGATTGATCGCGAGTCGTTCCACGTCAGAAGTGGCGGAAGGGAAGGGTAGTAATAACAACATCAACAGCAGCAGCAGCAATGCCAAGAACAAGAATACTCGGGGTAAAATTTTTGTGCCGCTCGCTCGCTCGCCAGAACGTTAGTATTGGATTTGCTGAACGAAAGAGACAAGGAACAACGAGGAGGACGAATTTTAAGTCGGGGGCGTCTGGCTGGGATACGTTTATTCAAGCCGAACGAATTTTCCCTTTGTTCGGTTTCCAGTTTTAATGCGCGCGGAGTAGCTTCCTGGAATGGAACCGCGAGATTGAGAAATAATACTCCGCTTGGAGGTAGTTTTAATGCGTCATCCTGGTTTACTCAACTTAAGCTGTGAGTGTTACGGACGAAAAAGATGGACGATGGCATAAGAGACGAACCACCATTTCTGGGGATCTATATTCCCGCGAAATCATTTAGAAACGCAACAATATAAAGCATTTCCTAATGAAAAATCACATACGCACTGCGAAAAATAAACGAGACTTCATCAAACATGATTTAAACACCAGTAAATAAAATTTATAAGACAGATTTTTTTACGAACATTTCAGTATTTATGAAGCTCGTTGCGAATTATACTACCCAGGTTTTTCTGGCCCATATTAGCTCTTTGGATGAAAATAGATCGATATTCGTCTCAGGGAGGAAGAATCTGCACGCTATTTTCGAGTGCTGAACATTGCCTGCCTTATACAGATTATATCCTTCAAAATAATAAATGATTAGGGTGGCAGTAGACCCCCTTCGTCATTAATATTGTGTATTATTTATTATTATTTATTTGTCATGATTCCAACCGACCAAAACGGTCTAAATAACTTATTGTGACTGAGAAAAATCACTTTGAGTAGAATAATCTATATAAAAATAATCCTCAAGGCGGTATTTCAACAGCACAAGTTACAAAATATCAACTAATTACAAAATACAGAATAACAAAATAAATTACACAAAATAAACTGTCAAAAATAAAATCATGTCGACTATTGTAAATAACAGCCATATGCCGGACTGGTTCATGCAGACCATAATTGATACACTGTGTTCCTCAGAGCTGCCACAAATACATATATTTGTGCATGCATAAATTTGCAAACACGCGTATGATAAACAGCCGCCAATACCGTGTGCAGACATTCTGCTAAACCAACACACTCCCGAACGCACAGCCTCGATGCGTCTTTCTGCACAGCCCACTCGCGAGTCATACAACTCGTGAGCAACCAGCTGCCTGTGCGAGCTAGTGGCGTACTGATATACAGATTTTATATAATTTTTCTTTTCTTCTTATATTTCGCCCTCGATTCTACCCACGGGTGAAAGTGTGATCCCTCGCGAGTGATCAGTATATAGTCACAACAAGGTAGCTTCGATATAACGTACCCTAGATGCAACATCACTCGATATAATGCACAATTTACCTTGATATTTTCAAGTGTTGCAAATCTTTTCAGAAACTGTATTTCAAGTTTCATTTACAATAGTTCAAATACCCTGTCAATCTGATGATTGACTGATTCACAATGGTCATCTAGTGCCTCGGTAGAGGTTCCTGAGCTCCAATCCGGGCAGTTCACAGCACAGTGCTGCCGAGTTGCAAAAACTCGCAGTCCTAACCAGTCAAAATGACTGGTGCAAGATTCTATGAAGAAATGTAGCATTTCGGGAGAACTGTGAGTCCGAAATATGAAATTACTCAGTAAAGTGCCGTTCCTAATGGTTCTTGGTCATTTTTGTCGAGAGTCGGTCCTTTTCGGCGGTTCTATTCTTCAGCTGACCAATTTCTCGCCGGAACTCTATGAGATCGGAAGTCGAAACGCCTATAAGCTCTCCTACGTTGACTTTGCTCCATTTCCTTTTGCTATATCGCAATTGAGATCCCTATCAAAGAACTGCCTCCATTCAAACAACCACCTCCCGCTCGTTTGTGGCCAGGTTTCCCTACTCGTTCCTACACATGTCAGTCCTCGGTGTATATCCTTTACGAGATCGATTCACCTTCTCATAGAACATGCGCATTGTCGCAAGGTATACCGTCTATAATTTTGAGCGCACGTGTACTGCTACTAGGTAGGGGAATGTCGTCGTGGTTGGGCCATCTTTTGGTCCACATATCTCATTTCAAAAGAAACTTTGAAAATTTTACAAAGGTCTTATTAATAGTTCGTATTTAGACCTTTGTATTTAGACTTTATTAAATTTCCAAAACTTCTTTTAAAAAGGAATTCATGGACCAAAAGACGGCCCAACCACGACGACATTCCCCTAATGATCTGAGTCGATATTCGTACCCCGTAAGGAGTGTATGTTGGTGATGTTCGAGAAAACCCGGCCTTCGATGAGAATATGGTCGATTAGGTTCAATGTTAGTTGATCAGATGACCTACTGGTGGTTTTGTAGATCTATGCGGGGAAAGAATGTGTTTTGGATCTCCAGGCCTCGGGAAGCTGCAAAGTTGATGCATCGCTGGCCGTTATCACTATACATTGCTTCCCTGTCGAACTGAGCGTTCATGTCCCTAATGACGATTATATCCTGTGGCCAGCAGCTATCGTTCTACAATTGATAAAGGGACGGTAGGGGAAAGTAATGAAATTTTTTTGGAAAATCGTAGAACCATCGTTTCAAAAAAAATTAATAAAATATATTTGACCGCCTTTCAAGGTCAAGACTAAAAACTCGAGGTTGGTCTATTTTCATAGGAACGGAGCCTTTCTCCTAACACCCGTGTTGAGAATCGCGGACTAACACGCTTACAGACGAACAACGTCACGCGCAGTACCTTGCAAGTCGTAAGGGCCTGCACAGTGCCGTCGTCCTGAAAGTAAAAACAAGTTAGATAAAAACTTCTCGGTCGGTGGTTTCTACAGTTGACGGAGGAAGAGACACATTTTCTGTGTCAAATCACCCAAAACCAGATACGTCGCTACATTAATAAGGCGGGTTGCGCAGTCTCCTTTTGTCCAGCGCCTCTATGGTTCACAGGTACAAGTACCAGCGAGGCACATGCCCAGGCGGGTGTTGTGGGTTCGAATCCGGTTATAATCTCTCATTATAGCTTGGTTCGACCCATGCACCTTCCAGCATTGGACATAAGGTAGGAGTCACAACGACGACTTGTTAAGCGTAGCTACCTATTCCCCCCTCCTTACCTTTCCATTCTTTCCCCGCCATTTTCCAAAAAAAATTCATTACTTTCCCCTACCGTCCCTTCATCAATTGTCCCTTAATCAATTGTATCAAAAAAATATTATTAAAATATGTTTGACCGCATTTTAAGGTCAAGACTAAAAACTCGAGGTATCGTATGCTGCCTCCAGCATCGAATGCTTTTTTTCTCATCGGCGGGTCTACCTTCGTGTTGCCAGTGCACGTTTATGATGGTGTAGTGATGGTGTAAACGACCTATTATCCTCAACACACACATCCTCTCCCGATCCTGCATGCTGCCCATAACTACGAAGACCGTTCCCAGCTCGTTAGTTGCTCCACCGTGCTGGCAAAATTGGGCCTTGCCGCCACGGATCGCCCACACCTTCCGCCATTGCGACAGATCTCCTGTATTGCCACAATGCCGAACTTTAGCAGTTCTAACTGAACGAGCAACATCCTGCCGCCATCCACGAAATTTAGTGATTTACAGTTCCAGGTAGGAAGCATCAATTCCAAATCCTTGTTTCGTCACCTTTATCCATGCTAAATGTTGTTGAGTTGAATTTTCTTGATTTTTCGTAATATTCTAGATATAAAAAGCTTGCCTTACTAGGGCTATGCTACCGAGTCTCATGATGGTTGTTTAGTGCCGAGACAAGACAGTGCCTCCTTGCCTGTCGGTATACGACCTTAGTTTCCACCATGGTTGGTTACCACATTTCCACTAAGGTTGCTCGTATTCCGGCTGGAAGGGTAATCAACCTATTTTGGACCCCATCTGTAGCCGTACATAATTTGGACACTTACAGCAAAATCAAATGAAAGTGTCCAAATTATGTACAGCTGCAGATGGGATCCAAAACAGGTTGGTTACCCTACCACGAGGAGGTGGAGATAGAAGGTGCTGGAAAAGAGGCTAAGAACCACTATGGGGTCTGTGTTGCACATTATTCAGTCGTTCACCAACCGTTTCTTATCCACCAGTCATTTTGACTGGTTTTGGTATAAATAGGTATATTGGAAATGCTGGTATATCTAGTGTTAAAATACAGCGCATCTTATTACACTGTTAGTGTGACCGTAAATCTACCTATTAGGGTGATACAAACTTTTGTTTTTTTTAATTAAATCAAAAAAATTTGTTGCATCGAAAAAGTTGTAGAACACACCAAAATCAGCAGCCTTGCTGAATAAAGTAACTATCTCTTACTGTTTGCGAAATATAATGACAGGATGGTATACAGCAAAAAAACACGAAAAAGGTTGCTACACCCTTCTAGATGGATTATACCATCATTATTTATTAGATGTAATCAAGCAGTAACAAAATAAAGTAATGTATGCTATATTTTTGAATTGTTGTATGCTTCGATATAACGCACGTTTTGATTGTGTACGTTATATCGAAGTTCCACTCTATATAGAATTTCAATATATATTTCTCCGATTTTCAGATGTAGCCCAACCTGTAAAACATGGCCCGACTTTGACGTATTTTGTCTTCACGTAAATGTTTACAACTTTATTATTTTTCAAACATTCAGTTCGATATTTTCCATAAATATAGCTTATTCTTAACTGGCGCAGTCTTGCCGGAAGTCGTGCCTACTACGGATTTCACAAGACTCTAAGGTCTGGTAAGCTACATCCGGTAAAGTAAACGATACCCACTCTTACACGAGCGAGTGTGAGAAACACAAACAGACGCTGGTGCTGATGCTATACATACATTCATATATTCTGCTACCTATAGTCGCGAACACACAGACTCGTAGCGATTTTCTGCACAGCTCGCTCACGAAGCCAACAGCTCATGAGCAGTTAACAATCCGCGTGGGGCACACTAGGATCTATGGCTATAGATATCGTTTTACTTCTTCTTTTCTCTATTCAACGACGTATAGCAGTCGGCTTTTTACTTTTCTGTTGGGAAGAATAAATGCTTAATGCGAGAAATGAAGATTCAGGCAAACTGAAAATTCTTGATATTAGGCCAAAAATATAGACTTAGCGAAGGTGAGAGTCGAACTCACAGCTCCCAATCTCTAGTTGAGCGTGTTGTTTAACCAATTACACCACTAAGCCGTCTATACTCTGTGGTCTTATATCAAGGTTTTGTTATGACGCTTGCCTGATTCTATCATTCATTCGCACATTTATCCAGCGCGAATATATTTTTGTTGACTGTATGTGTTGCGACCGCACAGATTGATAGACTTCATCTTATGCCTCGTATACACACGGGGGTAAGAATGTGGGCCTCACAAGCGATCGGTATCAACGGCCCGGGTTGAAATGAACAGCGAGAGCGGCGACCGTAACTGCCGTCTTCACCAACAAATGTTGCAAATTGAGCGAGAAGCCAACGATGCCTACTCTCACACGAGCGAGTATGAGAAGCACCGCATTCAACGCTTACGCTACTCACGCAAACGTAAGACAAACAGCTGCCGTTGCTGTGTGGGCATTCTGCTACCTACACAGTCGCAGAACGCACATAACTTAAATATTTTTCAAACAGTCAGTTCGAGATTTTCCAGAAATATACCTTATTTTTAAGTGCAGTTGACAAATGCACAGACGTATTTTAGCCGGAAGTCATGCTTACTATGGACTCCACAAGGCCCTAAGGTCTGGTAAACTTCATCCCCGTACCAAATGTACCTAGTACAAAACGCTAATAAGACCGGTAGTCTTCAACGGGCACGAAACGTAGGCAACGCTCGACGGGGACCTAAAAGCACTGACCATTTTTGAACGACGTGTGCTTAGGACCATCTTTGGTCGGTGTATGTGAGAACGGTGTATGGAAGAGAAGGATGAACCACGAGCTGGTGCAGCTCCTCGGCGAACCCAGTATCCAGAAAGTTGCTAAAGCTGGAAGGGTACCATGGGCGGGACATGTTGTAAGAATGCCGAACAACAGCCCCGGAAAAATGGTGTTCGCCTCGAATCCAATGCGTACCAGACGCAGAGGTGCGCGGCGTACTCGATGGTTAGACCAAGTGTAGCAAGACCTGAAAAATGTGGAACATTCGAGAAATTGGAAACGGACAGCCACGGACTGAATTTGTTGGCGGAATATTGTTATGCAGGTGGAATCCCAAAGGACATCGCACCAAGATAAGTAAGTAAGTACCCTAGTCTTAGACCTTTGTTACGATGTATTCAGGTTTCCAAAATTCCTTTTGAATTTCGTATTCCACGTATTGAGCATCTTCATAGAAAACAACTATGTAATATATTCGGAGTAATAGGAACTGATTGGAATAGTAAAAACAATTGCTAATAGTTTCTCGTAACGCTGGAATATGTCACTGTAGCTTTGTATAATTTTCTAAGAAACACGACAAAATATGTTTACTTTATACTTACGATATTTTCGTGCTAGGTAACCAGAACTCACCTGTAAATACAAAAAATATAAATAAAACGTTAGAGCAAAATGAAACAATAGAAAAAGTTTTATGGAATATAATAACAATCCAATACATACAATACAGCGTATTAAATTTAATAACGGTCCCAAGACTCACGGCAACCCCTTATAAAAACCTCTCGCTCTCTATATTTTTTACAGTGAATCCACCTATTATATAAACTTTTGTTTTTCATAGGCCAAAAAAAATTTTTTTTTGGAAAAGTTATAGAACACATTACAATCTAACCTAACCGTACCTCCTCGTAGTATCAACCGGGATATGATCGATCTTATAGAAGATTTGACAGCGACTATCTGACAGCGAATAGGAACTCTTTCGAGCTTTGAATTGTCTGTTTTGCATGGTAGGAGCGGTTCTCTATACTAGGGGTGCTCGATCGTGTTCATGCCAGTGTGAAACTTTAAATACAGTACATACTGTGCACGGTAGTCCTCCAGTGTGGAAGGGAATTGGTGTCGCAGGTCTTGTAAGTCGTCACTATAAAAAACCAATACGTAATGAACGAAGGACAATAAAATTCGATTTGGAACAATCGGAATAGAGCAACCAGACGAAAACGGACAATGGAAAGGAAATTCTGAAAGTGGAACTCTCGATCTCTCGATCTTCCAAGCGTGCACTCAAATGGTCTCAAATGGTCGACGCATTTTAGGGTCGGAAGTACGAAGTCTTAGCTCTGTAGGTGTATAGGTAGGACTCAGCTGTTCGTGTATGTTTCGTGATGAGCAAAATGATGAAACCTGTAATTTCGTGGTGACAAATCTATCTACGAACGCGTAGGTTGAAAATCAACAGTCGCTTCTTTAACATAAGGGTCATTCCACGCCAAGTGATGGAGACCCGTGTAATCGACGTTTTCGGATTTTTACCAAATTCGGTCAGAATGTTCGTTTTGGGTCAAAAAGCCAAAATCCCAAGTTTAGTGCCGATTGGACTCCCCCTCCCTTAGTGGGAGCCCCCCTTTTATAAGCAACAGTGTTGTTTTCGGCAAATCCGCTTATTTTCTTTAGCTTATATCTCCCGAAATATTAAGTCTAGAAAGACACTATTTTCACATTTATTTTTCTCTCAATGAATACAATTTGGTCTCAAAAATTCCAACTCCATCGTATTCCCCAGATTTTTTAACATAAAAATCACTTATCGTCACGAGGTATTTCTTGCCGAACCAAGAACCTAGAACAGAATTTTTTTTATGAAGCAGGGAACCTCTATGCAATGTAAAAATATTTTGCCCTATTGTGAAAGCATGTATACAGTATACAGTAAAGTTTTCCTTAGCAGTGTTGCCAGCTTTTCAATTTGGTTTTTGGAATTTGCTAATTTGGTTGAATTACTTTTTTCCTAAAGCACGACGAACGTACAAAAAAGTTTTTCACGCTTCCATCTTGATCATAACAAAATGCACAACAACAAACTTTACAGGTTGTAAACAATACACTTTAAAGAGAAACCGTCCCAAATTGGTTAATTTTTATTCAGTAAAAAAAGTTATAGCCAGTTGTAAATGTCGCAATAATTTCGTGTTCACCCTTTAGTGTTTGTTTGCTTTAGGCGATATTCTATGCATTTGCCTTATCGACCGCACTTTGTGGAATACATGAATTAATCAATTCCAAAGTCCGAAAGGTCCTTGACAGTTAAACTACTTTTACTGATGACATTGTCAAACTCCATCGGGCAGATAGGAGTTTTCACGCAATACAGTCGCGTAAAAAGCACACGCGCGGCAATCTCTTTCCTTGTGTCAGTGTATGAGACACATTATTGTTTAAGATCATTGAAATCGTTATCTTAAACTATCGCTTTGCTCGTTTTAACACAGAAACAAAGTTGTAACATGATCATAATACATACGAAAATTAGGCAAAAACAAGTGGTTTTTACGTCAGGCGTACAGTGAATAGCGTCTTATTTCAAAAAACTTTTTCATTTGTTACACATTCCTCACGGCCGCCTCAAGCATAAATTAGAAGACAACCAACATGGCAATAAATTTAGTTGATTTATTTCCATCTTCTTTGCATTTTTCGTGCGATTATAATTCATAATAAAATAAACACTAAATATGAGTATAGAGTTGCGCTCAGTACACAACGGGGAATAAATTTCAAACTTTAATATCGTGTTTGTCGCCATTCTGTGGACATTTAATTTGTAAATTACAAATAAACAAAGCAACCGGCATCAGCATCCAGAAAGTACCCGCACGGCCTACTCCCCGGTTACTTAAGAAAAACAAATCGGCCACCATTGCGTAACACCTCTTCACTCGTGGTTATGCTGCAGAGCACACTAATTGCCAACCTCTCAAAATTATACCTACAGCATTATCCAGTCAGCGTCAACTGTAGGACAAAACTTTCATCATAAAGTAAAAAAAGAAGGTGTTCCTCGACCGGCGATCAGCAATGAAAAGCTCAACATAATCACCGGTTTTTCAATGTTGTTGTCCGCCTCCGTTCTGCTGCATTCTCTTCCATCGTCCGGCCGCCCGCCCGCAGTGGGGCAGTGTTTGCAATGGAGATCGCACATTTGGGCAAAGTTCGCTGCCCGGCCGGCCGCTTGTGAAGCAGGGGGAAAAGATCGAAGATTGATGATCTCTTCCCGTCTCCCCAGCGCAGTGTCGTAATCGGTTCTTCGGAAGACCAGTAGCTACCTCGCGTCTGACAATGATTTCGGCTTTGCGGTGTGCAATGTCTTATCTCTCTTTCTTGCTCCCAGCCGAGACGTCGAGTAGTGTACGGACAAACAAATGATCTTTGATATCAATAAATTGCAAGCTAATTTTTTAAACACTGTTGCAGTATGCTCTCTGGAACTGTTTCGTTTTTCGAGAGGATTAAAGCGGCAAAAACAAAGAAGAAAACTTATTTTCGTGTCGGCAGCGGGATACCTTCATGGCCAGGAATTTTGAACACTCCTGAATGTCGAGAATATTTAACAGCAACGAAGAATTGGATTTAATTACACAAAGCCTTACGGTTAGTTGGTGAGTCACCTTTGGTTCGAACGGGAGATGAAAAATGAACATTCAAAAGTTGGCCACTTGAGTCATGGTCGTTGTGGTTTTAACGTCTACCCAGTAGCATGATGTCGAGTATTTGAACAGATTTCCGCTGAATAGATTGCGGTTTATTCCACAATACATCTAATGCCTGAGCCTGTCAATCGTCACCGAATAGGGATACGGAGGGAACCATATTTGATCGTGCCATAAAAATAAAAAGAAAAAACAACTCGTTTCCTGCTTGACCAGTCAACTTAGCTCTATGGTCAGCTTCATAGTTACTGTGCACGCGCGCGCATTCCTTAGAATGATTCTAGCTTCAACTATTTTTTTGAGGCAGGAAAGCTGGATAGACGAAATGAACGAGGTACAGTATCTCAACTCCGAAATTTATAAACAGATTTGATTGTTAAGCCAAGTTTTAACGCAGTATTCGAATGTTAAATGATTACTTAAGACTTGAGACGTAGATTTAATGAATAATATAAAATTTTTGATGTAATTTACAACAGGTGAACCAGTTGCAAGCTGTAAACCTTTGAAACAAAGAACACAAAAAATGTGATTTAAATTTATCAGGTCCCTGTAATATGTGACAGTTCCGATATTTTTTGATTTTACGAATTTTATTTACAAATTCTATTTATTTATTTAATTGGTTTTCCGTTGCATGCTCTCCCCACCGTGTTCATCCAGCTTTAACAACCTTTTAAATGCTGAGTTCGCCATAGAAGCGCGCAAGTTCTTGAGTTGTCCTCCGCGCTCATACTACATTTTCCTGTACACCACCGAAGATCACTCTTAGCACTCGTCTATCGCGAACTCCAAGCATTCAATGATCCTCTTCGACCATTGCCCACGATTTTCGCCCATAGAGAATAACCGGTGTAATGAGCGTCCAAGGTTTACTTCGTACGCGGACTTAGTCTGTTCGACCGCAATTGCTTTTGAAGCCCCTTATAAGCATGATTTTCGCTGATAACACACCTCCAAATCTCCCGGCTGGATTACATTATCCGCTATTACCAGTAGGACAAATTCTTCAAAGATTGAGCCTTCTCAGACGACCTCTACATCATTACTAGAAACCTTGGGACTAGAAAACGGAGGCTAGGAGGAAACGGCTACAAATCAATGCTTACTTACTTATGTGTTCATGTCCGCCGGTCCGACAGAACAAAGGGATGAAATCAGAGATCTGCGCTGTTGACGGTTACCCGCCATGGCTTTTACCTGTCACCAGGACCGGTCCTCGTCTACAGCCTGGATGTCGTTGGCTAAGCTGCGTCGCCATGAGCCTTTGGGTTTGCCTCTTCTACGCTGTTCTTGCGGTTCCAGTCGAGTGCTTCTTTGCAGATCTCGTTCGCTCTTTTCCTCAAGGTGTGTCCGATCCACTTCCACCTACGTTCACGAATGTCTGTGGCTATCGGCCGTTGATGACACCGACAATGGAGTTCCTCATTGGATATCCAGTTGTCAGGTCACCAGGCACGAATGGTATATGGCAGGCATCGGTTAATGAATACCTGCAGTTTTTGCGTTGTCTCCGCTAACACGCAACACGTTTCGCAGGCATTTTCAATTCAAATTCGGGTTTTCGTATATAGAGTGATCTGATTTGAGCGCCAAATGTTTCGCAGACCTGCAAAAGCACCCCTGGCCTTCCTGATCCGTGTGGCTATATCAGCCTTGGTACCACCATCAGGCGTTTACCAAGATATTGAAAGGCGCTTACTTGCTCAACTTGTTGTCCCTCTACTGTGAAGTGGGTGGGATTATCAGTGTTCATTACCATAGACTTAGTTTTTGCTATATTGACTGTGAGACCTAGTGCCCGGGAGCTCTCGGAGAGGTCATCTAACTTGCTTTGCATATCGTTTCGGCGTTGTGCGAGCAAGAGGTTAGGTCGAGGTCATTCAGCTGCTCCATCGTTAAAGGATTCCAAGGCAATCCTCGATTTGGTCTGTCAATTGCTCCAACTAATATCTTATCCATAACGATAAAAAATAGAAGCGGTGATAAAATGCAGCCCTGTCTCACGCCAGCAGTAACCCTTATAGGGTCAGACGCCGTTGTGCAAAACCTTGTACGAGAACGCCTCGTACTAAACCTCGATGAGATGGACTAGCTCATCTGGAACTCCTCTACGTCTAAGTGCGTCCCAGATGTTTTCGTGGTTGAGACGGACCAGCAGAAGCGAGTCCTGGAATTAGTTGATCTGCTCCAGTGTAATGCGGAGCGTTGTAATATTGTCTACACATGATCGGCCAGCATGGAATCCAGCTTGCTGCTGCCGGAGATTTGCGTCAATCTTCTCCTGGATCCGGTTGTGGATTACCTTACAGAGGTCTCCTTTTTTAGGGACTTTGACCAATATGTACTGCATCCAGTCCACCGTTTGCGAAAAGTTGCGGTTTCCCATATATTGTTAAAAAGCTAATGCATCATCTGGGCTGATAAAGATGGGTCAGCTTTGAGCATCTCGGTTGAAGTTGAAGTACAGTCTAACCCTGGCGTCTCAGCCTAACTGGGTGAGTTAGCTCCGGGGTACGATGCTGGCCTAACAAGCCAGTCGTCGTGTGTTCGAATATCGACTGGGCGGTACCGCTACAGAGTTAATAGGATCTTTGCACTAACCCCGTCATTTTCCTGTTCTGTCCTAATAACCTGCTGCGAAGTCTGTCGATAAAGAAGCGTCAAGTTCTGAAGGACGTTTATACCCATGGTTTTGCTTTGCTTGCCCTGGCGCTTCATTGGATTTTTTACGCTTGATGACTGAATCAATTTCATCCAGCGATGGCGCCTCCGAGTTCAAACAATTAATTCGACGAACTGTAGGCTTCATACACTGCTGGTTATGTTGATCTCTGACATTTGAAACTCGGAAGAGTTGTTCAAAATGTTCAATCTATCGCTTAAGCTACTCTGTATAGTCAGTCAGTGGCTGACCAGCTCTGTTCTTTAGTGGCATCTTTGTATTCATCTTGGCACCACTAAGGCGACGAGAAATATCGTACAACAAACAGATATCACCATAGGCGGTGGCGGTTTCCCCTTGTTTGGCTAGGGTTCAGGCTCTCTTGTCCCGCTCGATTAACAGCCCTCTCCAGTCTGGCGTATCGTTGACGGGAAGCGGTCTTAGCCGATCCAAGTTTCATCCGATATCCACTTCCTTCGCCCGCTGCTCCACCAGGTGGATGCAAGTTGTTCGACAAAAACCCTTTTCACCTCAGGATTCTCCAACTGGCGGATGTCATAACGGCATCCAACTTTCTCCTCCCGCCGTTGGACACGTGCGACGCGCAAACGTATCTCAGCGCTAACAAGAAGATGGTCGAATGCAATATCAGCGCTGCGTGTGTTGCGTACATCAAGAAGGCTCCTTCGCCATTTTCGACTGGTGCAGATGCGGTCGATTTGGTTTTCTGTTACGCCGTCGCGGGAAACCCACGTGACTTTATGTACTGGTCTATGGGGGAAGAGCGATCCACCAATGACCAAGTCGTTATTACCACAGAATTCTGTAAAAAGCTCCCCGTTTTCGCTCATCTCTCCTAGGCCATGGCGTCCCATGACGCGTTCAAAGTCCGCATTGTTTGAGCCAATCTTCGCATTGAAGTCGCCCAAGTGGATTTGGATGTCCCCTTTCGGGATTTTCTCTATCAAGCTGGTTGTAGAAACTCTCTTGTTACTGCAGGTTGGCAGCATCTGTTGACGCATAGCACTAAATTGCTGTAAGGTTTTTAACCCGTGTTCTGAATCTGGCAACGATTATTTTTTCGTTTATCGGTTCCCACTTCATCAGTGCCGCATGTGCCCCTAGACTCCAACTTCTCTTTCTCAAGTAGCATTTTCACCTCGTGTGCCACAGTAGAGCAAGAATCGCCCGGATGATGTCTTGTGTTCGCCAGTACCCAATCAATGCGTCGAAAACCAAATATATAGTAGGAAGAGGCTCCAAAGGAAGTAACAGTTGCCTCTCATGGACAGTGACTATTGACGGCGATGAACTGGAAGTGGTTGATGAATTTGGGATCGCTGGTCACCGCCAACAGTAATACGAGTAAGGAGATTCAACAACGCATTCAAGCTGGAAATCGAGCCTATTCCTCCTTTCGCAAGGCGCATCGATCAAGGAGCATACGCCGCCGCTCAAAGCTGACGATGTACAAAACACCAATCAGACCGGTAGTTCTCTACGGACTTGAGACAGTAACTTTGCTATCAATGTAACGGGTGGCAACTAAAATTGTGGAATTTTTTCGCAGCCCTTATGCTCAACAACAAACGAGCTCAGAAAGGAAATGAGAGTATGTATGTGTTAGCTCTTTCTCTCTCCTCTTTTTGTTAAGATTTTTTGTTTTGTTTATGCTTACCCAGTTTTGCTAAAAATGGCGTCGAAACAAGAAGCATTTCGGGAGCGCGTTGTACACTTCTACGAATTGCAACAGAAGTCTCAGCGAAAAGTATACGGTACAACATTTGAAAAGCAAATATGTTGCGGCTTCGACTGTTTACCATATCCTAACATGCCCAACAACTATTCGCAAGCAAGGTTGTGGGAGACCAGCCAAAATTATGGACGCAGAAGGACATCGTTCTCTTTCTCGTTTCTTCAACAACAAGCCCTCTGGTTTGGCTATCAATTAAGATGCACCAGACGAATGTTGGAAGAAAAATTTTATCCCGTTTCTACATAATCATCATGCAGATGGACAATACGTGTTTTGGCCGGATAAAGCATCATCGCATTACGCCAAAAAACACAACCGTTACTGAATACCCATTTCGATCCCATTTTTACCCAAAAACCACGACCTGAAAAATCTGTCTCAGTGCACCCAATCGAAGATTTCTTCGGAATTTTGTGTTCCTTGGTGTACAAAAATAACTGGAGAGCCACGAATTGCAAACAGTTGATTGGTAGAATCAAGATATGCATTCGCAAAGTTTTTTTTGTGGTTTTAACCCAAAGGGTCATTCACCACTTCATTCGCAATGTTGACATGACGGCCGTACAACGCTCCTGTTTCGACGTCAAACGAAAGTTTCGCCGAACAGCCAATTAAGGACCGTTTTCAAATGTACACTAATTTTTTTTCAACAATGGATAATATATCTTTAATTTTGGTAAATCAGATCTTCTTCATGTATCTTTGCTTTTTGTTTGACAGCTTGAGAAAAAAAAATCCAAAATTTTAGTTGCCACCCGTTACAATGTATCTAAAAAAGTCTCCGAGTTTCTCAATTCCAAAAATCTAAATAGGTTAATAATTTAAGCAAAATAAGAAATCAGTATTTGGTTTGTTTTCCTATTCAATTATAGTTAATCTCGATTAATCGAGGGCGATCATAGGCTGCCATAGGTTACATACTTAAATTAGTGCTGACATTAAACTTTTTTTTGGTACTGATATGACGCCATTTATGGCAAAAAGAACGATACTTGGCTATAATCTAGAATCTGCCCCACTACGTGACTAACCGCCAGCTTTCTACACTTCAGTGGGAAACTGCAGGACGAACGCAATCTGGAATGAAGCGTGTTTACCATAAAGTATATTTTTCTTGCGGTTAATGCGAAATTTGATGAATTCAAATGTCACTCCAACAACGACGACTGCCAGTGGAAACATACACACACGTGCTTGTTTAAATTCTATGCAGCGAGCACATTTTGCTAGATGCTTTGCAACTGCAAAAGCATAAATGCAAACCGGTACTCTGGCATATAGTGTCCAAACGGGGCTATCCGACTCCGTTCGTTCTGTTTGCATCACAACATTTATGTAGCGTCCGATTGCACGTCGTAAACTGAGCCACTAACAAAGAATGCCTTCCTCAGAATGCGCCCATCAAACAGCGGAGAGAGAACGGTTTTCCGCCATTGGTGACGCCCGATCGGTATTATTTACCTCTTTGCAAACCGATCACGTCTTCGCTTAGAATCCAGGCTCGCTTCGTGCACATATCAGCGGATTACCTTTTCAGCATTTAGTATAATGCCGTACACAAATGACTAAGCAATCGGACGGTTTTGTGTGAAACTGAAACGGTGTGAAAATTGCTTCCATCAACGTCCGAAAGAATGAGTTTGCCGTTTAACCGGCTCACGACCATTTGATGTATTCAGTGCATTGGTTTATTATCGTTTGACAGAAGCCCAATGGTATTTTCTTGTTAACGAATTCCGGCAAAGCAACCGGCATATTTAAATCGATTTGATATGTACAGTATTGTTCCGATTATATCAGCCCCTCCGTGAATTTTGGGCAGCTATAGTTGGAAAATTGATATAATTGGAAAAACATTTTTTTGCTAAAAGTATGCCAAGTTTACTGATGAATTATGTTCTTTTTTGTATTATTAGGGTCGTCATATTTCTACACATTAGGGTGATTCAAAAAAAGGTCTAAACCAAAAATACGATGTCTTTACAAATGTTGTAGAACATACTAAAATAAGTAACTTTGTTGAATATACTAAACATCTACCTCTTATGGTTGTCGAATGTCGAAATATAATGATTTGTTTGTAAAAAGCACTTTTTAAAATAACTGTAACTTTTGAGGATACAATCAGATACAGACAACTGATACAGGCCGGACTCGATTATCCGGGGATTCGATTATCCGGGGATTCGATTATCCGGGTTTTTAGACTCGATTATCCGGGTGAAATAAAAAAAAAATTTCAATGATTTATTTTAAACCTTAATGTTATAGTTTTCATGCTACATGATGATTCCAACTTGACAAGTATTGATTCACCTCCCTAAAGCTACAAAATTCCTTTCTTACATCCCTTTTATCGGCAAACAAAACAAAAATAAATCCTGCGATGATGGAATCAATTTTTTTACTTAAAAATCATCATCATCATCATCATCATCATCATTATCATCATCATCATCATCATTATCATCATCATCATCATCATCATCATCGTAATCATCAGAAAAAAAATTGCAAAAAAGGAATTTTTTGACTTCAGGGGAGATTGATCAATAATAAAAAAACATTTACAATACCTAAATATTGAAAAACAACACACAAAAAATAATATTGTACCAAAAAACATCATCAGTGGAAAAAATCGTAAGAAAGGAATTTTCTGACCTTTGGGAAGATAGATCAACAATAAATAAAACATTTCTGATACCTAAAAGTTAAAAAACTTGACATACCAAAAAAAAATTGTACCAAAAATGATGATTCGATTATCCGGGCTGAAAATAAAAATGATCACCCGGATAATCGAGTCCGGGCTTTACTTACTTTTACAGGCTTCTTTGTTGTACTTTTATGTGTAAGTTGCTTGCTCTGCCATCAATTGCCATCTTGAGAAATATTTGAGCTCAAAGTACTATTTTTCACAGAAAAAGCTCAATATCTCGGAAAATTTAGAAAATAGCGTATAATGATGTTCCACTAAAACGTGAATTTAAGATAAAAAATTTTCTAGAACATTATGAACATGTAAAAATTACCCAGAATAAATTGGGGTCAAAAACCTGATTTTAATTTTTTTCATAGCTAATTTGTATGAAGAGATACAGCAATGATCTCTTTGACAAAGTTGTTTGTATTGATATTTATTACATCTCGAATATGCAAGAAAATAAATTTCGTATTTCACTTTTAAGGGGATTAATCACACAATGGTTCCTGTCAAACGAAGCGTTTTTTATACCAAGAAATATTGCCAAAAAGACCATATGCAAAAAATCTTGAAACGCGCAGATATCAAGATGGCTTGACAATATAATTTTTTTTTAAACTTTTATCACCATTATTTAGTGGTTAATTTGTGGCTTCAAAATCCAATTTGTAGTAATTTGTGGTTACGTACTTTCTGAGATTTTTTCAAAAAACTAAGTCAAGCCATCTTTGAAATTGATTTCGCGATAAACACATCGGATTACTAGAGTGACTATATACAGAGTGGCGACATGTCATCCCAAAAGTATGCAATGCTCTAGCAATGCTTATTTTCTTTCTCTTTTCTGCACACGCGTTGGATTGGTCGTTTGCTGGATTGGAATGACACTGACAGATAATTATCATTCCAATTTTGGCATTGTCGGCACTCTATATATAGTCACTCTACGGATTCCGATGTTTTATGTCTTAATCGAAAGTTTTTTATTCATGGCTCACGAATAAATAACAAAAGTTTTTTAAAAGAATATTGTTAAGGTATTTTGATGTATATGTCAAGCCATCTTGATATCACAATAATCGCTTGCAGGAATTTTTCAGCCCTTAATTTCATTTTAATTGGTTTCGCACATGCCGCAAATCATCACGGTAAGCAATCTGTATTATTCGGGTTTATTTAATAACCACAAATTACCACAAATTGGATTTCGAAGCCACAAATTAATTACTAAATATTGGTGATAAGTTTTTGAAAAAAAAATATTGTCAAGCCATCTTGATATCTGCGCGTTTCGGCCATTATCGCACGCGATCACCTATTTCGCTGTGTGGAGTTTGGACCACTATGCGGCTTGGTCCGTAAAGGGTTGAAACACCTGAAACACTCATTTGACTGTCCATAGGACCACAAAAGAATCATTAAATAACTTAAAAAGAAGAAACAAAATATTAAGTTTTCGAGTTGATATAATCGGAAAAAAGCTGATATAATCGGGAATAGTTACATATAATCGAGTGTAGATATAATCGTGGGCTGATATAATCGGAACCATACTGTATTGCAGTATCGACACTTTTGTGCTACGCTAACGCGAAGCAAAACTATAAAAGCATCAGTATGTTATTGGTAGTTTGCAATTGATGTATCATTCGTACAGCTTCTTGTCAGATACACACATTTTACTGTTATAAAACTCTATTGAAGTTTAAAAGTGCACGATTTCGCAATACTAGTTGAATAAAGCGAATCTTCATTGTTCGTTCTACCCATGTTTTTGAACGATTATGATGACAAACCTGCGTATGGTCCATTTGATCTATTTGATGAAAGGTTTCTTAATCTGACCATGTTTATTGCGTTGCTTTGAATGACGAAAAACTCCTTTGTCCAATTTTTTATGCACAAGAGCACAAGCACGCACTGATCCTCGGAGACGGTATTTTTTTCCGTCGCACGAATAACCTTCTACGATAGAGCGATGATTGCGTTTATACAGGTGAGATCTCGATTTTTCTTCGTGGTACACAGAAGAGATTGATGCGATGTTTCTTAGAAGTAGGGACTGCTAAGTTTTGTTTACCTGCGTTTAATTTCCGGTGCCTGGTGGTTACGATATGTATTGACTTAGTTCAACATTTGTGGTACAAAACGACTGAATTCATTTCCATGTGTTTACGGCATGAAATTTTATTGCACTGTTGACTGTCTTCCCATTCCAGCAGAGTCAATATTTACTGCCACTGCCGCAGTTCCCATAAATTTTCTACAGTTAAGAAGACAGGTCATTGTAGTTCCTCGAGAGCGAGTTAAAACTCATCATATACAATCCACTTTATCACAGTGATAACGCAAACTGTTGATAAGCCAGATAAGCAAACAATTGTGGAATTTCGTCAGTAACGATTACCGAGTGCCTCTAAAAACCCATTGACCTTACCAATTTAGATTACGCGAAAAGGTAAAAACGATTTCGTCGAAAGTTCTTTCACCTAATACAATATCAGGGTGAGGTATTCATTATTTGTCTACTTTTTAATTTCCGAACATGCACTCCTCATTATTCCATACTTAAAAAACTCAGAACGAAATACCACAAACCCTAACTTACTATAAAGTGTCTTTTGTATTTTCATGCGTGGCCACTGACATTAGTTAGACGAGACTCTATGACTTTTCCCGTGAAAGAGACAAGAAACAATAAAACTGTGACAAGGTTAGTGATAAGAAGTGACACAGTAAACAGTAAACATTATTATTCGGTGTTTCGTTAGGTTTACAACTGTCTCTGCTCTTATTAGGAGAATATATTCTCAACGGTCGATAACGAAATTCGATGCAACGCATCGTCTTTTTAACGATTCCGCTAACTAACAGGTACGTTTAATAATGACCTGCTTGAAAAAATGGTATTGTGAAACTAAATTTATCATGTTTACTTGAAAGCCAGCGGCTTTCGTCGAACGTACTAACCTGCTGCGCTCTGTACTTTGAGCCCACAAACAAAATAGAAATTTTACAAAGCATGATGCATCAATACGGTCGAGTACCGGTCTGCAGCCTGTTCCTTTACAAAACAGAGCGTTTTATGTGGTAGTGTTGGTAGTTTTCATTCAAGTTTAGCCAACCTCCCAACTAAGAGAGTGCCGACTGTTAATAGCTTTACATCGAGCATGTGGTTATATTTTGCCATCTTCATCTCACGCACGCACACACGAGATCGCGTCGATGTTACACAACACACTTGACTTAACTGGGCCGGTGGTACGGAATTCGGTTTCTGCGATATTGCAATCGGTACGAACGGTAAACGGGTTTAGAGTTGCCGGCAGGGATCGAATGTAACGTAATTTATTGTTAAATGAACTGTTTAAAATTTGTGAATTGGGAGCGTACCACGAAAAAAGGTGGACCCAACCCATTTTCATAAATTTCCCACATCAGTGGATGCCCAATCAGGAGGGCGTAAAAGAATTACGAAAGACTATGTTGTTTTGCTATCAATTTTTCTACCAAGCGTTATAAATTAGCGGTCGGAAGTGGTTAAAATAACAAGATTTCTATTTTTAACAATAATCAGCAATCAAGTAAGACTTTGCGAAACCAACAAGCGTAATTATTTTGTGAAAAGAAGTGCATATAATCCAGAAAAAAGCCTGGGTGCTAATTCCGTTATCGAAATTTGACCTTCTGTGCTGTTTTTATACGACAGACTTCGCAACCAGCTGTTAGAATACAGGACAGTGCGGGGTCAGTGCTACGATCCTACTGACTCTAACAGCTTCTTTCAGCCGAGATTCGAACATACGACGACTGGCTTATTAGACCAGCGTCTTACCTCGAGGCCAACTAGGATGGATGGGATGGAAGGGATAATCCAGAAAGGTTATCCTATTTTTAAGTTTGGATTCCATTAAATTTTTTGGTTGAATGCACGTTTGTTGTAGTTTGATAATCACACAAATAAAATAAGCTTTGTAGCATACCTAGCAACACTGGATGAGAGAAAATCGCAGAGGCATTGCTAGCAACACTGGAGAACAGAGTACAAAAGCTGTCAGTAAGGGAGAAATAAAAACCTTACGTGCGTGCGTGACGAATTTTTGCAGTAAATTTCAAATAACAATTTCTCATACCTACGAAATAGTATTCAGATATATCTGGTAGCACTAAATAGCTTATACTGTTGGATGTCAGACGTAAACAAACAGTAATGAGTAAACTGAAAGATGTCGAAACAAGAAAATAATCGGTCAGTCGTTTTATTGCGCACTGGAGCAAGCGTAAAGGAGATAGTTCGGTCGGTAAAAGTGTTGGAAAGAACAGTGTACTATTTAAAGGCTTGGGAAAGTGCCGTTCCATTACCGCTGAACGGAACAGGCTCAAAAAAGTGGAAAGAACGATTAAAAAGAATCCAGCGAGGTCAATGAGATACATGGCTCGGGAAATCGGGTGTTCGGACTTCTCGATCCGGCGGGTAAAGGCCAAAAACCTTGGTTATAAGTCGAATGCGCTACGCAGAGGTTAATTTATGAATGCTGCGACCAAATCACGGCGATTAGAGAAAGCTAAAAAACTTCTGAGTCGGTTGAAGCATCCTCATCATAATGATTCTGCCATCTTTTTCTCTGATGAGAAAACTTTAATCTTTAATAGGATCAAAAGGTGAATCGAAAGAATGGCAGGTGGCTTGCACCAAATAGTAGTCAGGTTCCTATCGTCATGTCAACAAAGTTTCCAACCCATGTGATGGTTAAAGGCGTAGTCTCCAGCGAGGGGCCTCGATATTTCTTTGAACAAGGACTAAAGGTAACAGGTCGATGTATACCTGAAGGTTCTGAAGGATGTTGTTGTCTCGTGGATGAAGAAGCTGCTGTCAGTCATTTTAACTTCCAACAAGACAGAGCACCTGCTCATAATACCAACAAAACACAAAAATGGCTTGCTGAAAATGTTCCGGAGTATTGGGAGAAGAAAATTTGGCCCCCAGCAATCCAGATATCAATCCTTGGGATTATTTTGTGTGGGGCGTCGTCGAGCGGGATACCAAAAGGATGCCTCACACCACGCTTAGGTTGCTCAAAGCTAAGATCATCGAGGTGATGACGAGTATGGATCTAAACATGGTAAAACGTGCATGTGGCAGATACCGAAAGCGTCTATCAACATCAACAGTCATTTAAAATAAACACGATTTTTTTTAATGAAGTAATTCACAATTTCCATATGTTACGAAAGAAAATAAACCGCAAAACATTCCTCCCATATATAACTAAGTGTTGTTAATTTTCTAAAACATGTCATTTACTGCAAAAATTCGTCACGCACCCTGTACGTTTTACTTTCTGAATGAAAGATAAGTGACGCGAAATTAAAACTCACGAAAAACATTAAACGTTCATTTCCGAACACCACCGATGGTGACCCGCGACGTCGCGAGACATAAAATTGGAAATACATTAGCTCACGGTCTTTTTGCTCATTGCGGTAGCAGCACCTAACCTCAACATGGTGAATCCTAACGAAAATCTGGGAACGGTATCTGTCGCTATAACATTACCTGACTTCTGGAAGACGGATCCGGCTATGCAGTTTGCACAAGCCGAAACGCAGTTACACTTAGTAAAAATCGTAAATGATGAGACCACATCATTTCATAGAGAAAGTGGACCAATCAGTCATTTGTCTGATTTCGGACTTGGCAGTGGCACCACCGAAACAGAATAAATACTAAGCAGTAAAGGACCGCTTAGTTTCTCTTTCCTTCTTTACAGTTTCTGCTCAAACCCATCTCGAAACTAGTGCTAGGAGCCCACGATCTGGGTGATATGAAACCAACGCATCTTCCGGCAAAAATGAGAGAACTGTCAATAGATTTTGGCGTCGACGATAGTTTGTTGAAAATGTTGTTCATTAAGCGCCTTCCGCTAAAAATTCAACTGATTTTAGCGTGTCATGAAGGTACAATTGAGAAGCTTGCAGAAATGGCAGATACGATCACCGACTGCTCCAACAGCTTTCTGCAGCAGAAATAGCCTGCGACGAGCAAGCAACGATAGCAAGTTAATGGAGCAGATCAAACTTCTTACAGCAGAAATTCGTCAGCTAAAAGCTCCCGGTCCTACACGAAGCAGATCTTCCTCACGAATCCAAAATATTTTGCGCTCACCATTTCCTGAACTCATGATTGCCGTCAACATGCCTTCAGGCCAAAGTACGGTACAGGGACATTTTTTATATCCCTTGGCCAAGTCCTTAATGAAGCAAAAACAAATAATAAACATGTCGCCATTATCTCGCTTGGCATAGCCAAAGCATACAGTAAGGCCTAGGCCCCCGACGCAATACGTCAACTCGGAAGCCTGTCCGGTCGTATTCTACATTTTACTCAAAACTTCCTAACCCATCGAACGTTTCAAGTTATCGTTGGTAATCACACAAGTCAGATACAAAAGACAGACGAAACCGTTGTTCCACAAGGTTCGAACGTAGTCGTCTCAATTTTCCTGATAATAATGAACAGTGTTCCGAAAGCTCCCAAAAAACATACACACATATTCATGAACGCCACCGTACTACATCTAGACCAGTCTATAACAATAACACTGCAATACCTTTTCAGAACACTTCTCTATGGTATTACGAGCAGTACAACCGATCACATGATATCTAGTTTAGCTCCAACATACAATCGTTCCCGTAGAATCCTATCTAATCTGGTGCCCTCCACACCGGCGACATCCACATCGAACTAGGTACGCTTCCATTCAAACATTTTAGCCAGAATTTGGGAGCCACTCATCAGAATGTTGAGCGATAAAAACAGAATCGGAGACAGCAAACCCGTCATTTCCAGGAGAAGAAGCGCTATCAGGAGGAGAAGGAGTGCGAAGAACTCGGGCAACTGGACCGCTTTCACGACACGCGGATGTTCCATCAGAGACTCAACGAATCTCGCAAAGGTTTTGTGCCGCTGGCCAAAATGTGTAGAGATAAACATGGAGGTATTTTGATGACCGTGCGCCTATCGAAGGGTGGAAGCAGCACTACGATAAACACCTGAATGGTGTGCAGGTGGGAGACCAAAAGACGAAGAGGTGCAGGTGAAAAGACGGGGTTATTTGGCCTATCTTCAAAAACGGCGATAAAACAGGAAAGCCTTTCGTCACCTTATGTCTGTGCAAAAGTGCTAGAAGCTCAAAATATCTTGTAAAACATTTTTCTCAACAGAAAATTGATTAGCAGAAATCACATTGTACGCAAACTTTGAAAACTTTGGATTGTGAGAACTTCCGAGCGATCACTATCCTGAATGCTGAACAAAGTGCTGTCCCAAGTCATCTTCCATCGACTATCGTCAATATTCAACAGATTCGTGGGAAGTTATCAGGCCGGCTTGATGGAGGATCGATGTATAACGGACCAAATCTTAACCCTGCGGTAGGTCTTCCAGAAGTGCCGCGAATTCCGAATTCCGTCCCCACGCTCATTGATTCCCAAGCCGCATATGATAGTATAAACCGACCAGAGCTATGAAAAATTCTGGACGAAAACGGCTTTCCGGGTAAGTTTACTAAACTTATCATGGCTACGATGGGTGGGATCCAGTCCTGTGTGGTAATCTCCGTTGGATTGTCGGAACCAGGGGGCTTCAACAAGGAGAGGGTCTTTACTGTCTGCTATTCGACATTGCGTTTGAAGGTATTATAAGACGAGCGGCGATCGAAATGCGGGGAACGATTATTGATAAATTCAGTCAATTTATCTGCTTTGCTGACGACGTGGATACTGTCGGCAAAACATTTGAAGCGGTGAAAGATCAGAACACCAGACTAAAACTCGAAGCAGAGAAAAATGGAATGAAAATAAATACGTCTAAAACGAAGCATATGCTGGCGGGCGGGATCGAGCGCGACAGGACTCGCTTAGACAGTACCATGGTAATCGACGGGGATGAGTTTCAAGTAGTCGACGAGTTCTTATACCTTGGCAAGAGGACAACAATACTAGTCGTGAGATTAAAAGGCGTATTATCAGCGGAAGTCGGGCCTACTACGGACTTCACAAACACTGAGCCCCCGTACTAAGTGCACATTGTACAAAACGCTAATTAAACCGGTTGTCTTCTACGGGAATAAAACGTGGACATTACTAGAAGAGAACCTACGAGCACTCGGAGTTTTCGAACGGCGGGTGCTAAGAACCATCTTTGGCGGCATGCAAGAAAACGGTGTTCAAACCGAAGAATGAATCACGAGCTCGTGCGTCTCTACGGCGAACCCAGTATTCAGAAAGTGTTAAAAACTGGACGGATACGTTGGGCAGGACATGTTGCTAGAATGCCGGACAATTATCCTGCAAAAATAGTTTGCGCATCGAATCCGGTAGGAACAAGACGAAGAAAGGCACAGCGAGCAAGATCGCAAGACCAGGTGCAGCGATATCTGGGAAGCACTGGGTGCCCGCGAAACTGGAGACCAGCTGCCATGCCACGTATTAGATAGACGAGTTATGCTACGCAGGCCTTGTCATAAGAGTAAGTGGTAATGTTCTTGTAATAGTGGAAAATATACTAGTAATGGTGGAATTCTAATTTCTCCCTTTGAAATAGTGGCATCTGTGCGGGAATTTTCCATTTTCTAATTTTTATATTTAAGATAACACTAGTATTAGTCTGCAATAACCTAGATTTTTTTAGGAAATAGCTGCGAATCTTACCACAAAACTTTTGATCGCGCGTTGCCACTATTACTGGAACGGGAAGCCTAAAGTTGTCCCAGTAGTAGAGTTAGATATTTTCAAACTACATTTATAAAAATTTATTGTCATTATAAGTTTTAAAAGTATTTGAAGTTGGTTGGAGTTGAACCAAATCGCAGACCTGACATTAGTAAATAATTCCAAAATAGGCGAAAATAATGAAAGCAATGACGTTTCAATAATACAACGACTCCTCGTGACAGCAAATCGGAGGCAAACAACTCTTTTTAGCCTATACCAATTTGAGAATCTGAAGTATGACATCCAAATAAAAATAATTTTAACTGAAGCCTTGTATGAATCTTTTACATCATGGAAAATTTTCAAAATATTTTTCTTTTAGTGATAGAGATACCATGATACTGATTTGTACTATTCTTGGCTTATAGCCGAAAAACTCGTTTGGACACTTACGAACTTTCAAAATTTATATCTGAATGAAACAAAGCATCGTTGAAGGAATATTTTTTATGAAAATATAAGTTATTTTCCCCGCGGACTAGTAAAAATATCATTTAGACACAAAATTTCCTCAGAGGTGGAAAATTCCAAAGAAAAATTTGACAAGATTTTCAATGTTTTGCAATCAACTAAACAACTCACAAGCTATACATTGCTGAGAGTATCAACACGTCTTGGTGAGACTGTTACACAAACTATAAAATGTAATTAGTTTAAATCCGTGCAGCTGAAACGAGCTGTTTCGCCCCAATATTTTGTAATCCTAATGCTATAATCTCCTTTTTCGGTTACGCGCAAGCAACGTAAGGAAACAGAGTTGTGCCACAGATTATCGCGGATTGGTATTAAAACTATATAAAACTGCTGTGAAGGGTGTCTCTTCCAAAATCTACTATTGCAGCAACGAAACCGATACAAAAATACAAAATCTATTATCAAAAAGCTGCAGTGAATGTGTGTCTCAAATAAAATATACATATTGCAAAGTCAATTGGGACACCCTTACAGTTGCAGAACAGCATCGACCCGGTGTTGAATATAATCCTATTAAAACTATGCCAGTGTACTATGCATTGCCTCCAATCGCGCCACCTACTCATCGGATCCGTACCGGGCGACACAAATGACGCCAGGAGGGAATGCGGAACCCATACTCAGTCGTCGTCGTCGTTGATGTCGCGTTCCATATTAGTCACCACGTGTCACCACAGCAAAGGTAAGGAGTAGCTACCAGCGATGCTGATACATCGCACTTAGCCTGAAAGTTTAGGCAGCTGGAGGAAATGTTTCAATAGTAAACAAAAATTCCTTTTCCAAAGAATGTGAATAAGCCACCCAAAATGGGACAAAATCGTGACATGAGTCACACTGGAGGAACATGTCTGTGCGGCACGGTTGAGACCACAATACAGCTATGTCGGGCTCATAGTCTGCACGTGGTGAAAGACTTAATTCTTTCATTGTTTCAAGAATTACCCTTTTGGCTTAACATTCCGAATCGAACTGGTGTCGCTTTCCTGGAAATACCTACCCACCTTGGATCACAGACAACGCAGTTCAAAATTTGCAGTTTTGCAGGACACACCCTCCGCACGAAACTGCAAAAAGCCGGCCAACGAAAGCGATAGCACGCTTGCGGATGCTGCACCACCGCGCCGTCGATGTACCTCGCAACCATTGACCTCTTGGCATTTTGAACCGTGACGATATTTATTGTGGTTGATGAGATGAGTAACGTCAATAGTAGACTATGCAAAAGCAAAATAACCAATAATTTTCGGATCGTTCGAGCAGTAGAACCCGCTTGATCTGTGACCATGGAATCCAGAGACTGACGACCGGATCAGCGTTGGTTGTGACCGCGCAAACAGTAATTGTACCTTGAAAAACGCTCTTAGCCTTTTCGCAGATCCAATCGAGTTCACAAGATGCAGTTGAGCCTCGCATTAGCACTACCATAGCCATACAACTCACACGCATATGGATGTTGTAATTGACCAATCTGTACTGGATCTAAAAACGATTTAAATGCGCGAGATCCGTGATCCCACAACACAATGACTTGCTGTCTCGGACACGTCCATCTTACTTAGCGGGTTCGATTTTGACTCCCACGCTTTTAGAGAATAAACGATTGCTTTGAATCCCTTAAAAGCCATCAAAACATTACCTACATTTTGCTCAAAACAACCGTTAAGTATTTTGACATTTGAAACTCTGAATAAAACAGGCACTTTCGCTAGCGGTAAAACTCTAGAAAAAAAACCAACCGCAGTTTTTCATTGTAAAGCTTAGTACAATGACAGCCAAATGTGGTTTAATTTTCCGCCAACTCTAGTCGCGATAATCGACCTTCTATGCACTTACAGTAATCTTATTACATTCTCACACCTGCATACAACAAAGTTCAGCCGGTGATGATCGGTTAGATCTGAGGGAAACACAAGCGCACAAATTGAAACGCATTAGACGCTCCAATTTATTTCCATGTTAGGTTGCAAACCGTGAACGACATGCTCTGTAACAGCATTAAGTGCTCTATATCGACAGAGTGAAAGAGGTGGTATTTCTGGCCCATTTGGCGGCGGCTGGTTGGAGAAAAGCTTACAAATTTGTTTTAGGTACACATTTCACATTATTACACATATCGTACATAAATCTTTTTTACGACTAATTTTTATTTGTTCGAATCATCGAAATGCGGTTTCTCTTACTCTTATTATTGAAAATTTTTCAAATTTTTAAGTTCTAATGAATCAAGGGACATGTACATTTACTTACATACCCTGGTGAATAGGTTATATCTTCTTCATTCGCTCTATGATTATAAAAGCTAAGCCTTGGGTAAAGGCATCTTTAAGACTTGACCCTTCTTAATCGATAGATTTCGCAGCTGGTTATTACACCACAGGACAATTACGGAGCCAGTGCAACAATCCTACTGAACATCCCCATCGTACCTCGAAGCTACCACCCAGTTTTATTTGATTTGATTTGATGATTACTATAAGTAATATGGGTAATCGAAAAAACACGTAACAAGCTACTCTAGTGTATTATGATTGTGACATCAGAATTATAATTCTATCTCGATCTAATGTTTACAATTTATATTATTATTTGGAATAACTGATCATTAAGCAAGCATTTAGAATTAGTGTATTGTTATTTTTTTATTCTATACGTTTAATTTCCATTCACATTTTGTACTGTTTATTACCGACCTTTCGACTAAAAGTGATTCGTTATAAATGACCTAAATATTAAACAGAAGATTTATTACAGAACTGTAAGCATATTTTTCTGCTCGTGGTAAGGTTTGAAATTACTGCGAAGTCATAAAATTGCTGCATAGTTTGGAATACGTACCATTATTACAAAGCTCATTAAGTATTTCTTCATGTTCTGCTGTTTTCATCAAGCGAAATAATAGCTAAATCAGCTGCTTCAGATTTCAACCCAATTACAGACTCACTTGCGTTTTTAATTGGCTGTTTACATTCCTTAGTTAAACTAGGCCTAGTGGTCATGCATTCGATAGTACCCTCACGTGGTCCTTCTCCACGAGAGGCCGCAGAAAATGCAGAATGCCACTAGATGTCTCCGTGAGTGCTACACCGTATTGTTCCGATTAAATAAGCTCTAGATTGTATATAACCCCGACTATACCAGCTTTATTCGATTATGTTTATGTTAAGTTAAGAAAATTAAATGACAAAATATAGTGAGTTTTGGTTTAATATTTCATTAACCATAAAATATGCATTTGAACAATGAACAGGCCTTAGAGAAAGTGTGCATTGTAACACACTGAGTAACTTTGTAGAACAAAGGAAAGCATTGAGAAAATGGTGAACGAAAGTATTTGACAAAAATTGTTTTAAGGTAGGTTACCACCTTTAAAAAAAACATTGCGTTCGGCCAACCAATTGATTTTGTACCATCTTAATGTGTCCGGGTCCACACAATGATTTAAAACTATAAAATTTATTTAATTGATAAAGTTGAACCATATTGAGGAACAAACTTGTTTTGCATCAATCATGCATCAGCTCTCCTCAATTTTTACATAAAAAAATATTTATTCTAAGTTTTATTCTTTTCCCATGCTTTCGAATTTTAATACAGAACCGAGATGACTCATGCAGTGTCCAATACTTATCTCCAAACGACCCGGTTCTGTTTTGTTCTTTGAACCGAACCTTTGAACCTTTTTCGCTGAATGGGCATTATCATTGCGATTCGTATTTTAATGTATTCTTCCGTATTCCGCACTTCGTTGTTCTTTCAGTATCGCTAAAGAGTAAGTGATATGTTTTTTATCCATGCTTATGAGCCGGTATTTTCATCTCTGTTTTGCTTCATGTTTACGTTTCTCGCTCCTATAACCAGGGGGTGCGAAAGTTAGCTATAATTTGCATTTGGACAACTGGTTTCATTGCGTTCCTCGAGATATCATTTCTATAGTTGCGCTAGCAAGAGGGTTCATTGCGTACCTCGAGATAATAACACTTCCATAGCTGCCCTGGCGGCTTCATTCTGTGAACAAACTCATGCTAAAACCCCTTGATATCGAAAGGCCTACTAAGTTTCGCACCTATGACCACACGCTTGTAAAGGAGACTGAGTAACCTTATAAAGCCCTTCCTAGGCTAGCTACTTTATTTTACTTTAGTGCCGACGGTCCATCGTCGATCCTGCGCTGTACGAATTATGGTCCTAACAGTACTGTCAGTACTGACTGTCGGTCCTGGACTACCGTTCTCCAATCCCCTCGAGCACTAGTTCGAACGTGCATCGTCCTCGACAGCGTCATCCATCGAACAATTCAGATATTTCATTCTAGCATGCTGAATTCAGTCAAATCGATTCACTAGATTTTGCGATATACGTATGGCCAGCTGAGACAACATGGTTTCGAAAAAAAACGCGTTTAAAGTTTTGTATAGCAAGGAGCTACGTGGAGATGGATCGGACCAAAATACCTTGAGAAGAAGTGCGAGCGCAGTCTAAAGGAAGGTACTGGATTGAAATCCGTAGCGCGTAAGAAGCATTCGTAGACGATCACGACGACGTAACCTAGCCAAAGGTATTCGGACTGTTGCGAACCTCTCCTAGAGTGACTGATGAAAGCTATGGTAGCTGACCCCAGGATTACGCTACTTCATGCGGTGGGTCTTTTAATTTTTGGTGCCTTGTCGCTATGGGCAAGAGATCTTCTGGCTCTTTTTTTAATTCGACTTATCGAGGCTCAGTATCAATGTGGTAAAACGAGCGAGAAGCAAACGATGCCCACCCGGTAAGAATTATCGGACGGACGTCAAGTAAAACTTGTGCAACAAACTCTTATTGGGTACTGTTACGCGAGCGAGCATGACAAGCATAGCATCCAACACACTTCACTGACGCAAGCGTTCGATAAACAATAGCTGGCGCTGTGTGCATAGTTTCTTCTACCTACACATTCGTGAGCGCACAGCCTCGTAGCGTCGTAACGAAGTCGAAAGCCCTTGAGTACTTCAGTCGAAAGCTATAAAAATAATCTTCTTTTCTTCTTTATCTTGCGCCCTCACATACACACGCGAGTAAGAGTGGCGGTAGAGTTTGGAGGTAGGAATTTTTCTATGATATATTGAGACTCCTCCCTCCTTTAAGGGGGGCTCCCATACAAATGAAACACAAATTTCTTCATAACTCGAAAGCTAATCAAGCAAATGAAACCAAATTTCTCCCACTAAGAGGGGGGGGGGCATACAAATGAAATACAAATTTTCTCAAACTCGAGAGCTAGAGTGGGGGTTTTCGGAAAAAGAATCAAATTCTATATTTGTTTGAACCTCCACCCTTCTCTGAAAGGAGAGTGGGGGTCCTATACAAATTAAACAGAAATTTTTGCGTAACTCAAAAACTAATCGAACTCGAGAAACTTTAGACTCTTCCTTAAAACAGTAAATAACAATACCACCAACAACTACCTATAGTAGCACTAGATGATGCAGGACGAAGCGACCTCAGAAATCACCTCTGTCTAGGTGAAATTTGTTTTCCTAGGTCTACTAACCTCTATTACTTTCCTTTAGTTGGGTCCGAACCAACGAGAGCGAGTAAGGAGAGCATCAACCCGCAATACAATAGTACTTTCCGCGAAATAAGTGTGCAAGTGATTGGAAGACAAAAAGGGGGGTGGTCTCTGACACGAAGGAAGGTCTAAATCTAATCTAAGGGAACCGGCAAAGGAGAGTTTTTAAGAAAGGGAGTCTCTAACAAGAGAGAGATATCCAAATAAGACAAAAATGTAAATGTACAAGTGGCTGGTAGACAAAAGAAGGACGCTGACTAGCAGAGAGGGGCGTCCAAATGATGAAAAAAGGTTCTGTTTCTAAAAATGGCTGGGAGACAAAGAATCCAGAGTAAAATCAGCCACTCAGCTAGTTTTCTATGAATCAAAATCAAGTTTGTTGTCGTTTTGTCGTCAGCTAAGCTATTAGCTTAAGCTTGTTACGCTTCCAACAGTTTTTTTGGATCTTTTTTAGATTCCGTTTGACGACGGCCTAATATTTCTATTATTACTTTTGTAAAACAACATAACTTAACGTTTTTTTTCTTTTTTTTTCAGCCAGTCACAAGAAGCAAACTTCAATTCGAAAAAGTGAAAATTCTTCGCTCTATATCGCTCACAATGAGTAGTAAACGCATCCGACGGTGATGGCACATGTACCTGTTTATTATCTGCCGTCATAAATAGAAAAAAAGCTTCTATTTCGAACAGGTGTCAGTGCACTTCACGGTCTGCTTCACTGTCTCAACAGCTAGCAAAACAAACACGGGAGGAGCACAAGCTTTTACTAAAATTATATGCGATGCGTAGCGTGGAAATAGTTTGCTGAAATTTGAGTCATACCTTACATTTATAGCAGCTACTTTATACATTAGAACAACGTGGGTTGGAAATGTGGATGACATTGAAATGCGTCCCAGCCCAATTAATTCCAACTGTCGTCGTTCCAATATCAATTTACATACTTGTTTATTTCTGAAGCCAATACACAGACGATGTAACTTCAGCTACCGGCACTCTATTTTAGTACTGTGAAAGAAATTCTCTGTTTGCGACTGTGAGACCTGTAGCAGACTGGTGTAATACAAATGTAAATACCCACGCTCGTTCAGCATCCGTCTACCACCCGACAGTAGTCATGCACGATTCACGGAAAGACTAATTAATCGAGAATGACATAATCAATAATCAACTGAAAATGTGTCCATAGCGTCACTCTAGCCATCGTTGCTCTAGTTATGAAGTGTAAATAAATGCACATTGCTCTAGACGCGAGCCGATTCGCAGTGCTGATAATCGGTGTCTGGCTAAGGCGACGGACCTTAGACGCCCTCCATTCGCTGCTAGAACTACGCTAGCTCCTGCGTCGTAGGTGATATTTGACACTATCAGGGATGGGCGTTTTCATGCACTGACAAATCTGTAAAATAGCGAGAAAGCTGGCAATGCCTTCACATGACTCCGACGACTCCAGTCCCAACCGAGAATCAAGCCCCCACTGCCGCGGCACTTCCGGAGTTCACAATAATAAACGTCTAACTTGCAGCGACGTCGGTGGTTTGCATATTTGAATATTATCTCGATTCGGCGAAAATATTGTTGAAGTAATACGACACTCACCTAAAAAAAAAAAGAAAAATGAAGCAAAAATCAATTAAACGTGTTAGAGCAGATTAACAGGGGGCTAGGAAGTAAAGAAACCAATCAATGCTTATATAGTCAGTCAGGGTGGGGGGGGGGGGTAGGCCCCAGACTGTTGAAGTGCAATATTGCAACGGTCCGTGCGTGTGAAAAGCGAGAAGCCGTAGACTTTCTTAGTAACATTTTCAAGGTTGCTTTAACGACTCGCCAAGAACGCACACTGGTACGCTGTTGTTAATGGTCATTCAAGAGCAACAATGGTTTCCTAATAGGATCACTTGAGTAAACAGGATTGTAAGTGCAAATTTTAGTTGTTTATGTTTTGTACAACGAAACAAGCCACCTTTCGGATTGAAAGCCGTGGTATAATAATGCTTGTAGTTAAGTTCCAATTGAAAATTTTGGCGATACTCGAAAAACGGCGGCAGACCCATCTTGTCTAGGTTCAATATCAAATGACCAACTAAAAAATCTTGTCTTCAATGCCTGGGGCACCGATTTCGACAAAAAAAAACTGTCAACCCATTTTCTCATTCGTCACCTGAAGTTCGTTCGCCCATTCCTAATTCCATTCTCACTCAATTCCATTCAAATACACGTGGGTTGGTGTATTGTTTCTGCGCACTGCGTTCGAACTTGAAACCATACCAAATTCGCTGAAGCAAACCAAAACAAAATCTGCCGATTTGACAAAACTGGCAGTTTTCAACATCGAAGCACTATTTTAGAGATATTCGAATTCCAACTCGCTACTGCTTGTTGTTCTGGGTGTGGGATGTCACCGTCATCAGTCAGTGGGATGAACTTCCGTCAATTGAAGAACTGGATCGTGCCAATCACCTCACATAACAAACCACTTTTATTGCCTTTGAAAGCTGAAAGCAGGTACCCTTGACATTTGAGTCACTATTTAACATTCATGTGATTATACAAGCATCTGACCTCAAATAATGCCATTAAATAAGCTTTGACATGATCGATTACACCGAAGAGATAAATTTTAAAATTATGCATTTTTGCTTCGGCAGGCAGTTGCATTTTTTACCTCCCGTCCACCGTAATGTGAGCCCTTACGAGTTCAAATACCATCGAATGTGACTTGGTTAGGCTTAGGCGTGTGAGCAAAAAGATTTCACTATCCAAAGCAGTCTTTTTAAGGTTTCGTGCCACAATTGCAGTCTAAGCCTCTTGGGATACTACCCTTTCTTCACGCCGGCCACTAATGTGAGTCAAACATACGCGGCGGCGAAGAAGCTCACAGGTCGATAGCAGTTTTTCTTCTTTCTTTTTGCTTTCGATGAAGTAATAGCATTAATAACACTTTCATTTTCGCTCGTTGAGACCCCATCAATGGAACTCGCGTACTTGTTTTGTTGGTTCACATTAGATCAATAATAGCGGCTGCAAGAGGCTGTTTATTTTACTGTTGTTCATTTTTCTGTGCGTTTTATTTTCCCAAATAAAATTTAAGCCGCGTCGGTGAGTCATTACGTTTGTTTGAATTGCCGTATATCCAATAGCGTTGTAAGGTGAGCAGAGCGAAGCATATACAAAGTTTAGTGTAATGCTAAACTAGAGTAAAAGTTGTTTTTTGACGTAGAACTACGTCTTACGTCTTTCACGAACGGGGTTAGGTTTTGAGTATTGGCGCTCAGCAATTTCCTGATTGATTTGTAATATTTTTGTACAAAAAAGCAAAACCTTGGGCTTAAACGTCTTTAAAGACTCAACCCTTCTTTATCGACAGACTTCGCAGCTGAGTACAGAGCAGTGGGCTTAGTGCAGTGATCCTACTGCCTCTATCTAGCATCACCGCCTACCCGAGGTGGCCGGTAAAGGCTGAATAAAACGTACCATCGGTGCCGGAAGGCATAAAATAGGCTCTACAGAGCACTGCACTGCAGTGGTTTACAGCATCCTATTCAGCAACTCCGATGTCTACCCAACTCGTGGTACCAGCCGAGATGTAAGCAACCCCGGTGGAAGGAGGGGGAAGGAGCGCTCTTTTGAGCTTCGTTGGTTCTCCGGCAGACAGGGGATTGGTGCCGCTCACGCAGCACTGGATCCCATGTGACTGCCGTGAATGCGAAGTTTCCGCATTCAAACTCCGCTTTTTGAACGATCATTTGACTGTTTTTTTAATCCAGTCAATCTGCCGCTTGCGCTGCCGCCGTCTTACAATTCATGCGGCCTCTCTGCAAAAGCAAACAGTCGTACTCCCGATTTGCCCCGCTTTGCGCGTTCATATGAAGAATCTGAACTGCAAACTGACTGGAAGCATAAGATGACGTATTTTTTCATTTCTCTTTTTGTCTCCAAATCGGCTGCTCACAGTAATAGTTTGTCACCCGGACGTCGGTCCGACCGACTTCTTCCATGCACATGTAGTGGTTGCTTTTTTTGTAGAATTGAATCATATGCTAGTGCGGTAACTTTTCGTTGGCGTGGTGACTGCCACTCATTTGACTGTTTTGCAGTCATTCGCTGCTCCAAACGGTAAAGGCAACTTGATTGAAACAAAAATGTTAAAAAGCTTTAGAGCGCACTCGTTCTACTGCGTTCAATCGGCGTTTGACTGAGCAAACTGCCAGTTGTGTTATGCATAGCGTTCGTATTCCACCACTAAACGGACGGTGTGAATTTGAATGTACGTTGGTGTGGCTGCGGTAGAAAAAAAGGATCGGTCGAAGCTCTGATTTAGGATAGTGATCGCTCGGTAGTTTTCACAATCCAGCTTAACGCCTTTCTTGCAGATAGGTTAAATAACACCGTTTTTTTACTCCTCCGGTAGTCGTTCCGTATCCCAAATCTTGGCAATCATTTGATGTAGACAGTCGGACAAATTGTGCGGCCTCAATTTCCGCTCCTTCCGCCATGCTTTCTCGCTGCTTTGTTGTTCTTCAGCCGCTGGATGGCTTCTTTAACTTCCCGTATCGATGGGGTTGATGTGCCGTTGTTTGCTATACCAATGAGTTTATACTTTCTCCACTATCATGGTCTTCGGCCTGCACACCATCATAGTGCTGCTTTCACCTTTCGATCACCGCACGGTCGTTCGTACGTTAAATTACCTCCATTTTTATCTTTGTACATTTCGACCTGTGACACAAAGCCTTTGCGAGATTCGTTGAGTCTCTGATAGAACTTCCGTGTGCCGTGAAAGCGGTACAGCTGCTCGAGTTCTTCGCATTGCCTCTCCTCCTGGTGGCACTTCTTCTCCTAGAAGAGTCGGGTTTGCTGTCTCTGCTTCTGCTTGTATCGCTCCACATTCTGACGGGTGGCACTACGCAGCATTTGTTCCGGCACTGCGTTCTTCTCATCCAATATCTGCCGGCACTCCTCGTCAAACCATTCGTTACATCGATTCGATGCCACACGACCTGGGACGTTCTCTGCTACGCAGTTAATGGATGTTTTCACGGCATTCCAACAGTTTTCAAAAGGAGCTGCATCCAGCTCATCTTCCGGTAGCGCGGTTGCGAGGTATAACCAGGGTTGCCGCATGCACAGATTATTCTGTGTTTAACAGATATTTGAAAGATATCTTACTTACTTATGAGTCCATGTCCGCCAGTCCGGCAGAACAAAGGGATGAAATTAGAGATCTCCACTGCTGACGGTTACCCGCCATGGCTTTTACCTGTCGCCAGGACAGGTTCTCGTCTACAGCCCGGATGTCGTTGGCTAAGCTCCGTCGCCATGAGCCTCTGGGTCTGCCTCTTCTACGCTGTCCTTGTGGATTCCAGTCGAGTGCTGCTCTGCAAACCTCGTTCGCTCCTTTCCTCAAGGTGTGTCCGATCCACTTCCACCTACGCTCACGAATTTCTGTGGCTATCGGCCGTTGATGACACCGACGATGGAGTTCCTCATTGGATATCCAATTATCAGGCCACCAGGCACGAATAATATATCGCAGGCACCGGTTAATGAATACCTGCAGTTTTTGCGTTGTCTCCGCTGAGACGCACCACGTTTCGCAGGCATACAGCAGTACGGATTTAACGTTTGAATTAAAGATTCGGGTTTTCGTACGTAGAGTGATCTGGTTTGAGCGCCAAATGTTTCGCAGACCTGCAAAGGCACCCCTGGCCTTCCTGATCCGTGTGGCTATATCAGTCTTGGTACCACCATCGGGCGTTGTTTGGCTACCAAGATATTGAAAGACGGCTACCTGCTCAACTTGTCCCGCTACTGTAAAGTTGGTGGAATTGTCAGTGTTCACTACCATAGACTTAGTTTTCGCTACATTGACTGTGAGACCTGCTGCCTGGGAGCTCTCGGAGAGGTCGTCTAACTTGCTCTGCATATCGTTTCGGCGTTGTGCGAGCAAGACAATGTCGTCGGCTAGGTCGAGGTCATTTAGCTGCTCCATCGTTAGAGGATTCCAACGACGAAGTCAACGAACACCAGCAGAAGAGAGTCCTGGAATTCGTTGATCTGCTCCAATATAATGCGGAGCGTTGTGATATGGTCTACACATGATCGGCCAGCACGGAATCCAGCTTGCTGCCGCCGGAGAGTAGCGTCGATCTTCTCCTGGATCCGGTTGAGGATTACCTTACAGAGTACTTTGAGAGTAATACAGAGCAACGTGATGCCACGCCAGTTACCGCATTCCGTTAGGTCTCCTTTCTTAGGGACTTTGACCAATATGCCCTGCATCCAGTCCACCGGAAAAGTTGCGGTTTCCCAAATATTGCTGAAAAGCTGATGCATCATCTGGGCTGACAAAGATGGGTCAGCTTTGAGCATTTCGGCTGAAATACGATCTATCCCTGGCGCTCTATTGGATTTCATACTCTTTATGGCTGCTACAATTTCATCCAGCGATGGCGCCTCCGAGTTCACGCGATTTATTCGACGAACTGTAGGCGTCATACGCTGCTGGTTTTGTTGGTCTCTGACATTTGAAACTCGGAAGAGTTGTTCAAAATGTTCAGTCCATCGCTTAAGCTGTTCTGTACGGTCAGTCAATAGCTGACCAGCTCTGTCCTTTAGCGGCATCTTTGTATTCATCCTGGCACCACTAAGGCGGCGAGAAATATCGTACAACAAACGGATATCACCATTGGCGGCGGCGGTTTCTCCTTGTTCGGCTAGGGAGTTAGTCCAGGCTCTCTTGTCCCGCCTACAAGCACGTTTAACAGCCCTCTCCAGTTCGGCGTATCGTTGACGGGCAGCTGTCTTAGCCGATCGGGTCCGCGCTCGCTCAATGCCGGCTTTCGCCTCTCTCCGCTCGTCGATCTTCCTCCAAGTTTCATCCGAAATCCACTCCCTCCGCCCACTGCGCGCTTTGCCGAGGGTTTCATCACTGGTCGTGATGAAGGCGTTCTTGATGCCGGTCCATTGCTCTTCGACGGTTCCACCAGATGGCAACTCCGAGGCTCGAGATTCAAGTTGTTCAACAAAGGCCCTTTTCACCTCAGGGTTCTCCAATCGGCGGACGTCGTAGCGGCACCCAACTTTCTTCTCCCGTCGTCGGACACGTGCGACGCGCAGACGTATCTCAGCGATAACAAGATGATGGTCGGATGCAATGTCAGCGCTGCGTTTGTTGCGTACATCAAGAAGGCTCCTTCTCCATTTCCGGCTGATGCAGCCGGATATCGCCTGTACAGAATCTGTATACATAGAATACAGATTTTCGCCAATTACACACATCAAACAGATTTTTGAACTTTTACATGAGAGTGAAAGAGACGGAAATAGTCAGCTAAATGACTCTCCGTCTCTTTTACTCTCATTGTTTTGCATTGGACAGAGTTTGGACAGATATTTTTCCTCACTATACAGATGGCCAGATTTTTTCAACAAAAAACACAGAATTATATGTGGCATCCCTGGGTATAACGCGTAACTTTCAGCGACCTCCGGTTGCTTCAGTCGCGTTAGATTATACCGAGGTGGACGCCGATATCGTATGTTGTTTACAACAGCTAGTTTTTGACGCATCCTTACCATCACTAGGTAGTGATCCGAATCAATGTTATCGCCCGGATAGGTTCTGATGTCGATAATGCCTGAAAAGGGCCGACCATCTAGCAGAACGTGATCGACTTGTAATTCCGTCTGGTTGGGTGATCTCCAGGTGTACCGATGGTAGAGGTTTACAATCACACTTTTAAATTTCAGCATTCCTCTCTTCTTTCCAACCAACACTTGTTCATCCTTTGCTGTTGAAGCCGTAACCTGATTCACAGCACGACAGTCCTCCATAACTGAATCGTCTTCAACCATATGATCACTAGCATCTGAATCCACGATCTGGGGGATTATCTTGGTGGATGAGAACGGTTCAGTAGACCGCACGGTCTTAGAAGGCTTGCGATGTCCTGGGAAATAGTCCCGGCAGATGCAGTAACTAAGCCATGCTCAGTCGTAAACTTCTCGCGTCTGAATTCTGCTGGAACAATTTCCGGCTTCTTAAACTGTTTATATTCTGCTGGGACTTGTTTCTGCTCAAAAACGTTCATCAGAGCATCGTTTGTCTGCTCGGATCCACGCTTCCATTGTGTTGCTTCTCCCTTGTGAAGCATGCCCAGGCTTGGACGAGAACCGTTTCAACCGTTTACTTCTCCCGAATTCCCGATGGCTGATTGCTGAATACTGTTTTCTCTTATAACCACTCATCTTGCGCAGATGGAGCACAACTACAAGCAGTGCTAATCTTTTCTTCGCACACTGGCGAGACAAAAGACTATTTGCTCCGTATCCCAAAGAGAACATCGGACAGACAATTATATGGACTGAAACGATTTACTCCGCGACCTTGAGAGCATGCGTTCGGCAGTGCTTCGACAGAAAAAGAAAGGTGAAACTAAACTGACGCTTATTCGGGGGCAGGACAGCAAAGCACTGCAAATGCAAAAAAAAAAACTCGTCGCTTGTCGGAGAAAGTAACATTCGACTGAGAGAGAACAAATCGATTCGTCTTCTCCGCGAGAATTGAGACTATTTTCAAAGCAGGATGGAAGCCTGAGCCCCGAAGGGGATACTTCGCTGCTAGTAAGTGGCGTTCTCCGGGGCGTCTCCTTATTCCTGCATTGGTGGGATCCACTCCAGGCGGTGTAAGTGCATGGAAAAATTATCTAAGCATTGCCACCAGGGAGATTATGGAATTCTAGGACCTTTGGTCCAAAAAATTGTCCAAAAAATTTAGGTACCATAATTTATATAATTTGACAATAACAAGCAATAATATTGTTATTACTTAATATTGTTTATATAATAAACAAAAAACGAAGAACTTACAAAAATAAAATGACGAAAAAATAGTTGCAACGAATTGAGTTTGATTTCTAGGCAAGCACAAATTAGTGCTAAATATTCATTTTTACGCACTGTCTAACATTCTGCAGGGTCACGAAATGTGTCCCTTTCATACACCAAACTGTTCCAATTTCATTTTTTATATCAATGTCTTACTTTGACCACCCTGGAAAGCCCAAAACTAACTCCCGCGCTAATCTCCAGCATCACACCATCCATCGCCGTCGCCGAGCCTAATTTGATTGGTTCTGGTTGGCTTGCTTTCGGCTGGTTCCTAAGGAAAGAATTCCGTACAGGGGTCTTAATTAGAAGACTGTGCCGTGATGATGTGTATGGAAGAGAAAATTCGAAACGCTAAATGAACCAACTTTTGGAAATTATGTGATTAGCGCGCGCTCCTTGACGATGACACAGTCGGTTCTTGTGAGCAGCCTCCAGCTATGATGGCTGGCTAGTTCAGCTATCGAATTTTTCGATTACGCACTTTTGAGGTAAACGAATAAAATAACGCTGGTTCTTACCAGTCGCCAACGCACTTAGTGGGACGAACACAAGAAAAGGGAGACTCGGTCTATAAAACTTAATTATTCTTGTTTCTTTTTGTGGCCACTTTTGGTAGGCAATTCAGTTTGAGTGGTTCTATTAATGGAAGTTTTATTCTATCCTGTAGAGATAACGTATAATTAAGGATTTCAGAAAAAAGGTTTTGGAGGCTATCGGCAGAGGTCAGTGTCAGGATAACAAAATTCACGCACACGTCACCTCTCTGTAAAGCTGTGGCTAAAGGGCAAAACGGTTTTTTTCTACCGGTGTATAAACTAGAATTGTGACTGTTTTAACAAATCGATCATAACGAAATGATTGACTACAGTGGATTTTCTGACAAGCCACAACAATCGAATGATGATAACCATAGTGATCGAGAAAATGATAGCAAAGATAACGACTGCCGGAATAGATTTGCGGGCAGCAAATTTCACTTTCATTGCGGCGAAGCACAATTTGCAAGAGCTTAATCATCTGCCTGGCAACACAGAAGAGGAGGGTTGGAGATGGTAGAAAAAAATGCCACAAAAATACATGGCAAAATACGATCGTGACGTGAACGGTACGTAAAAGATTGCAGACCGTTGGATTCCCACAGCAATAAGTGAATCCATGATTGTACTTGGTTGGCCAACGCGGCCAATCATCCACTGCAACCGGATATTTTTTTCAACTGTGCTTTGTTCCGATGAACATCATCTTAAAGCTGGGCCCACCCACGCAATTGGTAAGAAAACTCCTGTATCTCCCTTTTCCCCATCATCCATTTTTTCGGATTTAACTTACTATCGGAATTTATCTTAATAGTAATTTTAACGATACATCCGTGGCAAATACACACGACAAACACCTTCTGGGCATCATGCAGCAAATACATTTTTCAATCACTGTTCGTGTTGCAGTTTTCCATGCTTTCTTCTATCATTACATGAAGAAAAATTACAGATACATCTCATGACGCAGTGCTTTCCCTTCAACGAAATCATGAAGTGAAACACGAACGAACACAGTAACCGATAGAGAACGTTGAGGCGAACGTAAAACTAACTCACAGAAAGCGACTGACGAAGCCATCAGTTCAAATTTAATGCCGCAGCAATATACTCCAGTGTTCGGTGTAAAAGCATAAATGAGTTTTATGGCGCAATATTCGTTTCTGTCACTAGTTTAAGGTGATTCAACATTGTTTGTTCTATAAACCCACAATGTTTACAGACATTAAAATTGGTTGTTGTTTAAACCTGTTTTTAAAACAATTTCATCACTCACTCATACTCACAACCACTGACTATCTATATCAATTATGGTGTTGTCCAATTGAGTTGCTGTTATTTGCACTGTTGTATGCTTTACAGGTGCTACTATTCGGCTTTATCGATCTTCGTTTTCGACCCTTCTTGAAGGAATAACAACAGTTTACTAGGGCCAGAGTTATCCCGCTGTTTGTTTTCCGAGTTTATTTGTTTGGCCCGTGCCACCTCAGCCGAGTTAAATTTGAGAAAGTTATATATGGGGTCCTTTTACGCGCAGCATTGAATTGTGTTCCGAAGACGTGTCGATTTCTATCTCAAATAGCAAATGAGAGTCCTGTATGTTGTTTAATCTCGCCGTTGAGGGTGCGATTCGGCGAGTAAAAAGATTTTTGCTTCACAGATGACTTCGACGGTTATTACTAGAAACTTTGGTGGGACAACGGAATTGAGACCAAACTAAATGCGTCTAAAACCAAATAAATACATATGTTCGGAATTGAAGTTCAGCACTGCTAAGTTCGCTGTAGCACGCTTGCTGAAACCACTTGTAGTTCGAATCCACGTCTGTCGAACTCTCCCGTCATCCGACATGATTGGTTCTTGGCCAACACCACACACCATGCACTACCGTTTTGCACCTTCTACCACATACAGAAGACCACCTGCCTTCAGTTTCCGGCGAGTCCAGTTTCGAGTCCGTCTCGAGTTGACGATATCTTCTGCTTCTGCGATTGACGTCAGCAGAATTTCATCCGTCAATCGACTGCCGTCATCCAATACCACTAGCACGTCTTTTACGAACCCGGACACGCCTGTCCCAGACCCCGCCCATATAAGGGGTGGCTGAATGGTTGAACGACCGCTTTGTACGTGCCAACGTCAATTCATTTGCACACGCCTTATCGATATCTCGAGTCTTGGCCGCTATCTCCTTGCTCGCTCCCTTAGAAATCGACCCGTTGTCAGAAAAAAGCTCTACAGAAGGACCGCGATAGCTAATGAAACGACAGGTGGCCATTAGACAGGATTGCGTCGTCAACGAATGAGCTACTGCCAGATGAATAGCCCGGACTACCAGGCACGCGAAGATAACGGCCCACCGTTTCTCGCTTCGTCAACCTGACGATACCGTATTAGGGCCGAGACAATCGACAGCAACGTAGCTGAAAGGACGCAGGGGGGAGGAGGGGGGATGTGGTCAACCGTTGGACTGGTAAGGAAACCATCCTACAAATCTGCGGTCGATTTTCGTTCATCTTGCACCATATGCACGATATCGCAACATTTGCGATAACTGCGCCGACTTTCGGAATCAGGAAGCGTTGAGGAAGCTCTATCTTTACCGTCTCACGGTAGCCCTGTTCGTACTATCTTCGCCGTAACATCATGTTCCCTCGACATGATGATAGGGAAACAAAAATCGAACGGTTGAACCATATGTCGGTGGAACTTATTTCTGGATCTAGTGCCCATCTCGTTTGTCGATTCGTGAGGATTCAATGCCACTCCGGAAGCCTACTAAAGGTCAGGATCTCCCCGACGCGTAGACCGACGTTATATACTTATGTTGAAGGAATGATTCTTTCGCACCACTCTGGCCTCTGGCCTCGCACCAAAACAACTTGCAACTACACTAGCGGAACGCAGGTCGGTTTTAGGGGAGCTACTTTCACCCGACTTGCCACTAGAACACACCTTACCTCACGTTTCACTCTTGCACGAAGGTAGGAGACACAACCGTAGGTTTTCTTACTTGCAGGATGCAGAGCTGGACGTCTTTGATGTCGTCGAACTTGACATCCCCAAAGTAACTTCGTGGCACCTTGAAAGCGGCCATTTGAGGCAGCACTTTCGTTCAACGCACCCAATATCGATACCCAATTCCTAATGTAGAACCCGCTGCGAGAGGTATCGTATCTACTGATGCACATTTCGGTGCAGCTCTGAATCTTTATCCAGCTTCTTCGCTAACATTCTAATGCTCACGGAGTGGGTCGTGAAGGCCTTCGTTTGAGATCGTATTAAATAAATGGATATTTAAAATAAAGTCTCTGCCGATCGGGTTCGTAAGCCATCCATTCCAGTTTCGACCGCACAGCGATCGGCTCTCCGCACTAGCTTACGCATGATTCAAGAGGAGTGAATACGTGTAGATTGTCCAAACCTATGATTATTCCAAGTTCGGTGGAATTGTTGCTTGACACAGGCACATTTCGGAAGTGCGGATAACGGGCGGCCATTTCATGTCGTTGCATGCTTATTTTCGGCAGCTGCAACTCCGCTGCAGTGTGCACATTCATCAATGATAGCATTTGCTCCGATCCCTTGGCCGATAGTATCAGATCTATTCTCTAGGATGTATTCTCGTACCGCTCGTATTCTCGTACGTTTCCGGTCCACGTGACCTCCAGCGGCTCAGCGAAGCCCTTGGCGCCTAATACCTAACTGCTTTACCACCGACACCTCTGTGAATGTGGTGGATGAGCCTTCATCGAGGAAAGCTAGCGTATCTAGTGTGCGTTTTTCGAAGTAAACGGTAACTGGAACCATTCGGAAAATTTTGGTCTGTCACTCTTTTGGTCGTGCGCATTACATTCCACCTAGGACCTTGGAACAGCTTCTTCCACACGATGTAGCAACGAACGATGTTCTCCTTGGCATCCGCCAACGTTGAATTGGAGTTTAAAATTGCAGCGACTTTTCTCGTAGTTGTTCAGATAGAGAGCACACAGCTTGTTTCGTTTTACCCTCTTCAATCGAGCAGCCATTTGTATCTGTTTGAAGTCGTCACAGAGACTCAGTTTATGGTCGGTTCTTTTCAATATCCAACACGGTTTGGGTCCCCATGCAGTACGTCGTCGGCTTAATTGGGATCAGTATTATGGACATTTTCTCCTTTGTTTACCTCTGTTGAGCGAAGACGGCGATGGAGACTTCTTCCATTCTAGAACCGGGAGGTTCAATACCTCCGAAACGTCGGATACGATGTCGTTCATAAAATTAGTGACTATTTGGAGAGAGAAAAAAGCTCTGTTAAAGCGTACCCAGTAAGACTTATAGTTTCTCTATCAGCTCTAAAAGATATTGCTGGTTGCAAGGACTTATATTGATCTTCAGGTCGACTCCCACAGACAGTGACTATTGATAACGGGTCATCGCCAGCGGGTCGTCCGCAAGATATTGCGATCAAGGGTAGCAGTCCTTAACGGGTTTAAGCTATAATCTTGTTTAGGGAAGATATACGTGCACTTACCGTTTTCGAACAGAAATCGAAGAGTGGTACAGGCGTATGAATCACGAGCTGGACCTGGAGTTGTAGTACGAGTTGGATTCTGATAAAAGTCTGGAAGTTACGTTGGGCGGCCATGTTGTGAGGGTGCCGAACAACAGTGCGCCGAAATCTGTTCTCATTACCATTTATTCAATGGCACCAATAACAGAGGAGCCCGACCAGCTTAAAGCTGACTTGCGAGTGTCGAGACGTTCGAAGAAGTATCGGCAAGTAGTCCAGGACCGAGTGGATTGAAGACAAGTTTGCGATGCAACAAAATCCACCCCAGCTCTAAGCTGTTAAAGAAGAAGAGGTACCGTCGGTTGCGACGAACCAACACGGCCCAAAGTGTCTACGGTCCGAATCGAGCATTGACCGACCGTCAGACACCACTGGTTTGTGATATTGATGAAAAAAGCGAATAACTAATTCTGGTTTTTACACTTCATGGTAAAGGACAAAGTCGCAGAATTTACAAAAAATGTGCTACCAGCACACCGGTATAGGAATTCGAATTATACATGCATAAAAAAATATTTTTGATAAAACTCAACACAATCAGTTTAACGGGATAAAACACTATTAATAGCAATATATTTTGCACATGTATATGGCATACACTTGCAGATTTTATATTTGTAGTAATCTATAAACAATTTATCTTTAGTCAGACATTGAAGAATTCAAACGAGTATTCGCTTTATATATGTAGCTCATAATAAAACTCATTTTGTGTTATTAATAATTAACTCTTAGGTATTTCACGGCAAATAATGAAATGAAATTAAAATAGTTTAACGATTAGCCTAAGAGACCCACGGACTAGTAATTTGCGACATCATCGAGCAAACGGAAGTCATTGTGGAGAAATTAAGGATGGTTGCTTGCTGTGAAACAGCAAAACGAAAGTAATGTTAAGCAAATAATTTGAAACGAAGAAAATGTGTGACTTCCGTTAATAATGCAGCATAGCTGCCGCACCGTATATAACACAAGAGGCAAACATCGAAAGATTTGAAGAAAATAAAATTTTAGCTTAGACTTAGCATCCAAAGCCGTCCGTCGCTTCTTATATCTTAATGTTTATTTACAGTTAGCTGTTTCCTTCGTTGTTGGTTCTAAACTTGACCAGAACACGGGACTTAATTGCTTTTTTCCGCTTCTGTTGGTTTCTTCGAAATGTAAACAAACTCCCTAAATATTTTCGTCTAACCGTAAAATTCACCTTTTGATTCGATGACAACGTTTCATAATGACAGCAAAAAATAGCATTAAAGCAATAACCAAAAAATATAAGACTCCAGTCGCAACAACTAGACAAATTTTGTCGATTTTTTCCATAACTATAGCTGCTGTCGAACAGGGCGATGGTATAGCAATTTTCCATCCAATTAATCCCATCAACTGGTGAAAATAGGAAAACTGCACGTTTGGGTGCTGGCATGTTGGTTATGGCAATAACGACTATGATGATAACTTGATTCGGTCTGACGGCTTTGCGTACTTTTAGATTTCAACACTAAAGCTGATTGAGAAAGTTTACCGTAAAACATACACCTTGTTACAAGCGATGTGACGTGCGAAATTTTCGGAAAAATGCAATCAGACCAGACTGTGGAAATGTTTACTAAATTATTCAACCACTTAGTTTACGGTAACATATGTTGGTTTGGTTAGATCAAAGAATAACAAAGAATATTGACTATAAAACAAATTATCCTCCATGCGTAGTTTGTCCCACGCGACACATAATTGTTGAAATCCCTTTGAAATGTTTATGCAGAGCACCCTGAAACAGAGTTTCATACTTGATTTTGCCAGAATTATATCAAAACAAGCGGAAACCAAATTATGAAATTAAAAACCTAAACCTACCACTGTGACCACTGGTGATCGTGTGGTTCGATAAGACAGAATACGACGGTGAATCGAATGAGTGTGATTAAGAGCCAGAAAAAGTGTAATAAAGATAATTACACAGTCCGGACCGTTCGACTTCCGGATGCCTGGCGGGCTGAATTGAGTTTTTTCATGCAAAATTTAAACGACATGCGGGTATCGCACCGCACCGCACGCACAGTGACGAGTCACCGATGAATATGCTTTTAAAGTTACTCGAATAAACGCTTTACCGTGAGAAGCGGTTGCATTTGCGGTTTTTTTCCTGATTTCCGATGGCGGTTTATAATTTGATTTTTCCTTCAACGTATCGAATGTAGCGGCAATCTTTGACATGTCATTACCAGTGGGAGATTCCGGTCCACAATGCGCAATGGTTACATGTGGAAGCCAAAAGACAACTAACTGCAAATGTGTGGTTTTTGAATATATTACATATTTTTAGAGTTAGCAGCGCCGGTCGTTAAGGTTCATAACTGTCCCAGCAGTGCAAAAATCCTCCTATCATGAAACTTTCATGAGCAAATTAATTAACGGTATATCACATACTAGCCGCCGGAATCTCTGAACCGAAACTGAGCCCGCAACTAGGTGAATGCCACATATTTCACCAACATACGAATTTATGGAGCATGAGACCGATGATAAATGGACTGTCGTTCGAGCTATACTCCTTTCCAGATTAGAACTGACAAAAACATTGGTCGGCGTGGCTCTTTTTGTAGCATCTTGTTACTTAAATGTGCTGTTCTTGAATTTTTTCCAGTAGTCATATGAGGTTGCTTTCTAGAACTTCTACCGATTAATTCAAGTTGATTCTAATACCTGAAAAATGAAAGAGAAAAAAATATATTAGTAACATAATTCATACGATAGATACTATGTAATAATTGTCATCGATATAATTTCATTATGTTTCATTTAGTTTCAAAATAGAAAGCAGCGCAGAAGCAGAACCTGAATAAAGTATTTTCTGTATTTTTTGTTGGCACATTAGCAAAATAAAATAAAAAGTTCTATAAATGAGGTTAGATGTCTATTTAAAACTACTGTCAATGTTAATAGGTTCGTTCATATAAATAATATGATTTATCGTTTCCGTCAAAATTGCTCCTAATAAAACTTTCTGGACTTACAGCCCTCATTCAAAATTTTTGAGATAAGAAACACTCAATTCCAAGATCCCTTCTTGGATCTCTATTATTTACGTTATATCTTGACAATCTCAGCGGTCTATGATGGTAACTTGATAACTTATTTGCAAATAATCCAGAATGCAAAGACTGACTTTTATATCAACATAGTCCTTTGATGTCAAAAGAAAGAAATTTTTCTGAAGATTCTAATGCTATACGACATACGTATACGACAAACGACTTTTTCTTGCAGTTACGTGTAGCTTTTAATGCAAATTAGACTAATTTAAGATCGCTTAATAAGCATCAAATCATTTCCACTCACATATTGATAGCCACTGTTGCAAATCGAATGAAAACCAACCGATACCTACTCTCACGTGAGCGAGTATGAGAAGCGTAGCATCCAACGTTTCCGTCACTAATATAAGCGTACGACAAACAACAGCCGGTGCTGTGTCTTCACATTCTGTTACCTAAATGCTCGCAAACGCTCAGACTCGTAGCGTCTTTCTGCACAGCCCGCTCACGAGGCTAATAACTCGTGAGCAAATCTTTTCCAAACGTATGCAGGGATAACTCGACATGTTAATTACAAAAAAGTGTATCAAAAAGGTGTTATATCGAATTTTGATTTTATTTTTCTTATCAATTTGTTCAGATTGCCGATTTTTCCGAGATAGCTGTCATCCTTTCCCACAACACTACTAGCGGAAGATCGTCGTCGTTCACAGGCTGGTCTAGATTATGCAAAACATTCCACAATTTTCACAATTTTGTATCCAGATCCCTGTTACGACAACTGTCACATGAAGCTGCCTCTGATAGTGGTGGCAATAGAGGTTGATAAGTTTTGAAGCAAAGTTTATACGGGACACCGCATGTATTTGATGGTGCGCAATACGACGAAGGTAGCGGGTTGTTTGTAAAAGTATCAAAAATCAGAATATTTCTTATTTTCGGCTGCCGATAACAGAAAAAACGAATGTCTTTCACTATCTACATCCCACATATTGCCGCAAATTTTTTCAAGCATACAACAGCAAGCCTGGTTGAAACGGTTTCAAGATAAATGTATGAGATTGATGTTCGTGATACGGATGTGTTTGTATCTTCCAAGACCAAATCACATTCTTCTGTGATACAAAAAAAACGCAACCATTGTTAAATTTTTTACCATTTTTATACAATTCTTCATTTTGTCCCTGGATGTCCTTCAATTAATATTAGAGCAGCCTTCCTTTATCATCAGCCCAGGGGCACATGCGGCCCTGATGAAGTGGGAACCGATAAATGAACGAATAATCATTGCGGGTTAGGAACCTTACAGCAATCCAGTGCTATGCGCCAACAGATGCTGCCGACCTGCAGGAGAAAGAGAGTTTTTACAGCCAGCTGAACAGCCTGGTTGAGAAAATCCCGAAGGGGGACATCCAAATCCAAATGGGCAACTTCAACGTGAAGATTGGCTCAAACAACGCGGACCTTGAACGCGTCATGGGACGCCATGGCCTAGGAGAGATGAGCGAAAACGGGGATCTGTTTGCAGAATTCTGTCGTAATAACAACATGGTCATTGGTGGATCGCTCTTCCCCCATATACCATAAAGTCACTTGGGTTTCCCGAGGCGGCCGAACAGAAAACCAAATCGACCACATCTGCATCAGCCGGAAATGACGAAGGAGCCTTCTTGATGTACGCAACAAACGCAGCGCTGACTATCATCTTGTTAACACTGAGATACGTCTGCGCGTCGCACGTGTCCAACGACGGGAGGGGAAAGTTGGGTGCCGCTTCGACGTCCGTCGATTGAAGAAGGTGAAAAGGGCCTTTGTCGAACAACTTGAATCCCGAGCCTCTAAGTTGCCACCTGGTGGAACCGTCGAAGAGCAATGGACCGGCATCAAGAACGCCTTCATCACGACCAATGATGAAACCCACGGCAAAGCGCGCAGTGGGCGGAGGGAGTGGATTTCGGATGAAATTTGGTCTGGGGGAAGATCGACGAGCGGAGAGAGGCGAAAGCTGGCATTGAGCGAGCGCGGACCAGATCGCCTAAAACAGCTGCCCGTCAACGATACGCTGAACTGGAGAGGGCTGTTAAACGTGCTTGTAGGCGGGACAAGAGAGCCTGGACTAACTCCATAGCCGAACAAGCAGAAACCGCAGCCGCCAATGGCGATATATTTGTTGTACGATATTTCTCGCCGCCTTAGTGGTGCCAGAATGAATACAAGGATGCCGCTGAAGGACAGACCTGGTCAGCTATTGACTGACCGTACAGAACAGCTTAATCGATGGACTGAACATTTTGAACAACGTTTCCGAGTTTCAAATGTCAGAGACCAACAAAATGAGCAGCGTATGACGCCTACAGTTCGTCGAATTGATCGCATCATTCGGAGGCGCCATCGCTGGATGAAATTGTAGCAGCTATCAAGAGTATGAAATCCAATAGAGCGCCAGGGATAGACTGTATTTCAGCCAAAATGCTCAAAGCTGACCCATCTTTGTCAGACCAGATGATGCATCAGCTTTTCAGCAATATATAGGAAACCACAACTTTTCCGGTGGACTGGATGCAGGGCATATTGGTCAAAGTCCCTAAGAAAGGAGACCTAACTGAATGCGATAACTGGCGTGGGGTCACGTTGCTCTATATTACTATCAAAGTACTCTGCAAGGTAATCCTCAACCGGGTCCAGGAGATCGACGCTACTCTCCGGTGGCAGCAAGCTGGATTCCGCGCTGGTCGATCATGTGTAGACCCTACAACGCTCGGCATTATATTGGAGCAGATCAACGAATTCCAGGACTCTCTTCTGCTGGTGTTCGTTGACTTCGAAAAGGCGTTCGACCGACTCAATCACAAAAACATCTGGGGCGCACTTAGGCGTAGAGGAGTTCCAGATAAGCTAGTCCATCTCATCGAGGCTCAGTACGAGGCGTTCTCGTGCAAGGTTTTGCACGACGGCGTCTTGTCCGACCCCATAAGGGTTACTGCTGGCGTGAGACAGAGCTGCATTTTATCATCGCTTCTGTTTCTCATCGTTATGGATAAGATATTAGTTGGAGCAATTGATAGTAGACCAAATCGAGGATTGCCTTAGAATCCTCTAACGATGGAGCAGCTAAATGAGCTCGACCTAGCCGACGACATTGTCTTGCTCGCACAATGCCGAAACGATATGCAGTAACTTGCTCTGACCTCTCCGAGAGCTCCCAGGCAACCGGTCTCACAGTCAATGTAGCGAAAACTAAGTCTATGGTAGTGAACACTGACAATTCCACCAACTTCACAGTAGCGGGACAACAAGTTGAGCAGGTAGACGCCTTTCAATATCTTGGTAGCCATACAACGCCCGATGGTGGTACCAAGAGTGATATAGCCACACGGATCAGGAAGGTCAGGGGTGCCATGGCAGGTCTGCGAAACATTTGACGCTCAAACCAGATCTCTCTACGTACGAAAACCCGAATCTTTAATTCAAACGTTAAATCCGTACTACTGTATGCCTGCGAAACGTGGTGCGTCTCAGTGGAGACAACGCAAAAACTGCAGGCATTCATTAACCCGTGCCTGCGATACATCACTCGTGCCTGGTGGCCTGATAACTGGATATCCAATGAGGGACTCCATCGTCGGTGTCATCAATGGCCGATAGCCACAGAAATTCGTGAACGTAGGTGGAAGTGGATCGGACACACCTTGAGGAATGAAGCGAACGAAGTTTGCAGAGAAGCATTCGACTGGAATCCACAAGGACAGCGTAGAAGAGGCAGACCCAGAAGCTCATGACGACGCAGCCTAGCCAATGACATCCGGGCTGTAGACGAGAACCTGTCCTGGCGACAGGTAAAAGCCATCTCTGATTTCATCCCTTTGTTCTGTCGGACCGGCGGACGTGGACACATAAGTAGGTAAGTACCTTTATCATCCGCATAATGTTCTGACCCGTAGGTTTCATTCCAACTTCAAACATTTCTGTCTGCAACTTTGAACATTCATATTATTTTAATTTGATTATTCTATTTCCTTTAGTGTCGAACTTGGACAGCAGCCACCTAACGTATTTGTCGGAGAAGACGATCGTTCGACCCCGAGCCGCAAGGGAAATATAATTGTCTTCTATCTATGAATTCTGATGTTGAACAGTACCGACTAGCTGTATCAGATCACTGCTATGATATCATTGTCTTATGCGAAACATGGCTCGATTCCCGAACCAAGTCAAGTCTTTGGATCTAGTTAAGAAGTCTTTCGTTGCGACCTGCCCGTAGCGAATTTCTCTTCTCGGTTCAAAGAGTGCTGATGACATAATTTTTACTCACGTATGAAGAAATCAAAGACTGGTCTATCAAGTTCATTTAATAATCTAAGATTGATGATAAGCTCCTTCGTGACTTTGTAGAATTTCCCGCGGTTGTCTCCTACAACTTTCGTAAAGCTGATCTGCATAGTATTAACGACGTATTGTCCAGTATCAAGTGGGAAGAGATTTTTTTTTTGTCGGAAGATTTGACCACTGCGACCATTATTTTGATCTATTGTGGTAAAGTGGGAAGAGATACTTGACCCACACGACGTCGAAGCTGCGGCGCAAACTTTCACACATCACATTATCATACACACAGTCTTATTATATGTTATAGATCGACACGTTCCGAAAAGAAGTGCTCGCAACACTTGTCACCCCTTTTGGTACACAAATAAGTTGCACAAATTGATGTCATACAAAAGAGCAGCATTGTGGAGATTCACGAAGTATCGCAGTCTTTCACTAAAACTTTATTATGCGAGAGTAAACCACTTATACAGGCGAGTCAGTGGGCAATGCTTTGCAAGGTATCAACACAGTACCCTTACTAACACCCAGGATTCCTCCTTTGAAATCCTTAGGGTTCCTGTTTCATAGTGAGAGCGATTCCTCTACCGAGTTACAGGTATCCCGAGTATTCAACTGCTGGATTCTCATATAAGAGTCCTGGTGTTATAAGCAAGACATTCTGTACGAATTTTTTGCAGAGTTTCTGCATTCGGAATCCCAGAGACTCTTTGCGAATCTGTTTGGTTCGTAAATACGGTTATTCAACGCAAAATGTAGCTTCATCCGAAGTCCTTCTGGAACTACATTAACGAGCACCACGAGCTTGACGGCCGGTCGCTCGTATATTTCGTTAGCTGTGTACGGTGTCCCACTTGACTTGCCGTCTAGTGCTGCTTTGGTGGCTATCACTCGACCCATGGGCCAGCAATATGCGAGGGAATCTACGTCGATGATGACCACGATGTCGTTGATCTTGATTGGTTTCATTTCTTGGCACCATTTTTTTCTGCGAGTCAGCGAAGGAAGATTATCGTGCAACTATTGCTTCCAAAACCGATTCGTGATGCTTTGTGAAAGGCACCAGTTCTGTTTCTGTCGGGCAGGGCTGTCGTCGAAACGGGTCCATGGAATCATGGAAGCTCGAGTTCACGATATATTGCACTTCTATGAGTATACTCCGCAGCGTTTCATCGGAAGGCAGTCGGTTCAGTTGCAGTTTCTCCAGGTTTTGTTTAACGGTACGAATCGACCTCTCCCAAGATCCGCCCATGTGACGAGACATGGGAGGTAAGAAGCTCCAAGCCGTCTGAGGCAAGGTGAATTCTGCCGTGATCTCATCGGGGTTCAATATTTCTAGTGCGGTTTATAGTTCCCTGTTGGCGCCCACGAAGTCTGTACCACGGTCACTGTATATATCAGCTGGCACCCTGCTCCTGGCCTTCACATTATGTAACGCTATGATACACGAGTCAGTTGTAAGCGAGTGCGCAAATTCCAGATGGATGGCGCGTACAGTCAAGCAAGTGGCTCAGACCCCCAGCGTTTTTCCACCCGACATCCAACGGATACGCCCTCATGTGGTTGAAGGTTTGCTGTAGCTGTTGGTTGCGAGGCGTGACGGCGGCAAATCACTCAACAGCGGCGCTTGTGGACGTGCTCGTTCGTTTTTGCAGGTTTGGTAACTATTCCGGATCGACTTATAGACGGCTTTCATTCTGGCAATATAGTAGCGTTGTTTCAGCTCATTTATAACGGTCACGTGGTTCTGGTTCCTGCCGGAATCGCTGATGGACGTCCAGCACGATGAGCCTGGTGATACTATGTTCCCAAGGAAGGATAATGGGATTAGCGACGCCACTGTCGATGAAATAGCAATGAAACCAAATGGCGTTGGTTCGACCACGGATCTTAAGGTGTCCCTTTTCGTCCATAAATGGATAGAGGCGGAACAGATGGTTACTCTTTGGGATTTGCTTTCATATGATTCTCGAAGAGTAGATAGGATTGGCAGCTCCTCTCCTTATGCAGTCCTTTGGGTTATCTGGTACAAGTAGCACTCAGCCTTGACCAGCTCCTCACACGTGAGTGGTCCGCAGGCTTTAGAAGTCTGTATCAAAGTTTACAACGCTCATATAATGGAACTACAATGGAACTCTTGCTACAGAAAATTAATTGCTTTACTTAGTTAATCCCATTCCATCCATCACAAATACACCAGGAGGTTACCAAATCACAATCATCACCAGGTCACCAAATCAGACAGAATCACAGATCGACCACGTTTTGATCGACAGTCGGCACTTTTCAGACATTATCGACGTCAGATCCTATCGAAGCACTAACGTTGACTCGGACCACTACCTAGTGATGGTTAAGATGCGGCCAAGACTCTCCGTTGTGAACAACATTCGGTATCGACGCCAGCCTCGGTTAGATCTCGCGCGGCTGAAGCAAACTACTGAACAAACCAGACGTCGCCGCAAACTACGCGCATTCACTCAAAGCTGCGCTGCCAGAAGAGGACGAGCTGGACGAAGCCCCTCTCGAGAACTGTTGGAATACTATCAAAACAGCCATCAGCAGTGTAGCGGAGAGCTCCATCGGGCATGTGGCCCGGAATCAGCGGAACGATTAGTTTGACGATGAATGTAGGAGGGTGATGGATGAGGAGAATGCTGCGCGGGTGGCCAAGATGCGCAGTGCCACACGTCAGATCGTGGATAGACACGAACAGAAGAAGATGCAGAGAAACCAAAATTTCGGGAGAAAAGCGCTACCTGGAAGAGCAGGAATATGCAGAGTTGGAGCGGCTGCATCGTTCTCAGGAAACGCGAAAGTTCTACCAGAAACTGAATGGATCCCGCAAAGGTTTTGTGCCGCGAGCCGAAATGTGTCGGGATAAGACTGGCAGTATTCTGACGGACGATCGTGAGGTGACCGATAGGTGGAAGCAGCACTTCGACGAACACCAGAATGGCGCCCAGGCGGAGAACCATGGCGGCGGGGAAAGCGATTTCGACGGTGCAACAAACGGGGAAGAGGTGCCAGCCCCAACGATAGGCGAAGTTAGGTCTCCATAACATACAACTAAAGAACAACAAGTCAGCTGGAAAAGATGGCATCGGAGCGGAGCTTATTAAAATGGGACCAGAAAAGCTGGTCGTTTGTCTACACCGACTAATTGTTAGAATTTGGGATACGGAACAGCTACCGGAGCAGTGGAAAGATGGGGTTGGACTGTGCGAACTATCGAGCGATCACCGTTCTCAATGCCGCCTATAAAGTGCTGTCCCAAATCATTTTCCGCCGTCTATCACCAATTGCGAATAGATTTGTGGGAACTTATCAAGCCGGCTTCGTCGAAGGTCGGTCTACAACGGATCAAATATTTACACTGCGGCAAATCCTCCAAAAGGGCCGTGAATACAGAGTTCCCACGCATCATTTATTCGTTGACTTCAAAGCCGCATATGATACCATCGACCGGAAAGAGCTATGGAAAATCATGGACGAGAACAGCTTACCCAGGAAGCTCATCAAACTGATTAAATCTACGATGGATGGTACGCAGTGCTGTGTTCGGATTTCGGGTGGATTGTCAAGTTCATTCGAATCACACAGAGGGCTTCGTCAAGGTGATGGTCTTTCATGCCTGCTGTTCAACATAGCGCTACAAGGTGTTATGAACCGAGCGGATATCAACACGCGGGGCACGATATTCAACAAATCTAGTCAATTCGTCTGCTTTGCCGATGACATGGATATTATCGGCAGAACATCTGTGGCGGTGGCTGAACAGTACACCAGACTAAAACGCGAAGCAGAAAAGATTGGGTTAAAGGTAAATACGTCTAAAACAAAGCACATGCTGGCCAGCGGAACCGAGGCCGAACGACACCGCTTGGGCAGTAGTATATTGATCGACGGCGATGAGTTTGAGGTAGTCGATGAATTTGTCTATTTTAGTTCACTGGTAACGGCGGACAATGATACTAGCCGTGAGATTCGGAGGCGTATTATCAGCGGAAGTCGTGCTTACTATGGGCTCCACAAGCAATTGCGGTCGAGCAGACTAAGTCCCCATACATAGTGCACCCTGTACAAAACGCTTATTAGACCGGTTGTTCTCTACGGGCATGGACAATGCTCGAGCAGGACCTGCGAGTGCTCGGAGTTTTCGAACTACGAGTGCTAAGAACGATCTTCGGCGGTGTACAGGAGAACGCAGTATGGAGGCGGAGCATGAATCATGAACTCGCACAGCTTTATGGCGAACCCAGTATCCAAAAGGTGGCTAAAGCTGGACTGATGCGATGGGCAGGGCATGTTGCAAGAATGCCGGACAACTACCCTGCAAAGATGGTGTTCGCCTCAAATCCGCTAGGAACAAGACGACCAGGAGCGCAGCGAGCAAGATGGTTAGACCAGATGGAGCGAGATCTGGCGGAGAGTACTCGGTGTCCGAGGAATTGGAGAGCGGTAGCCCTCAACCCAGCCCAGTTACATGGAGAAACTTTGTTCAACAGGCTTTGTCTTAGGACGGCAAGCCACCTAAGTAAGTAAGTAAGTTAATCCCATTGCAAACCTAAGCTGATGAATGTTCCTTCTAGCATTTTTTCTCAGCTTTCCGATGCTGGTCTTAAAATTAAAATCGGTTGGGGGATCATGGCGAAAACGGCAATTTTTTGATAAAATCCAACATGGCGGCCAAATCCAAGATCACCTCGTTTATAAACCCTATCTCTCCTCTTTACAAAACCTTGTCATTTGTAGTTTGTTTCTTAGCAAATTTTGGAAATATCACAATAATTATATGAAAATTATGAACCTTGCTACAAATAACTGATTGTTTTATTCCGTTAATGCCATTGCACACCTAATTTTATGAATGTTTCTCATAGCATTTTTTCTCGGCTTTCCAATGGTGGTCTTAAAATGAAAATAGGTTCGGGGCGGCCATTTTTTGATAAAATCCAACATAGCGACCAAATCCAAGATGGCCGCCAAAAAAGTTTTTACTCCATTTGAAAGCCCTGTTCTTCTTCTTTACAGAACCGAAAGTTGTTTCATGGCAAATTTTTGAAATAGAACATGATATAGATCTCAAGGTTTGCTCAAAATTCAACTTTTTTTGAAACTGTTAGGTCCCTTGACGAACGAGGGGTCCACTACTTCGAGGTATCAAAAGTGTAATTCTTATTTTTTAACCATTTTCAACCAAATAAGAGCAAAAGTTTCAATATTTGAAGACCTCGTATCAGTAGTGGCCCCGTTTCAGCGAGAATCACTCAATGGTGAATCTTGATATCTGAGACTTGGGTGAGGACCCGCGGTTATGTAAACCACTTTTAGAAGTGGGAGTCGTGAATTTGCCCATCCCAAACGACGGATGCTCTCCAGATCTCTTGTAGTAGGCTTCGGTGAAACATCAGGAAGTGACTGATAATCCCAAGCGGGTTGAAGATCATCATCAGAGTCCTTAGCACTTCGCGCTTTGTAGGCCGCAACTACTGCCGATGAATTAACACCCAATTTCGTATTTCAAAACCACCAGATTCTTGGATTCTCTTCACGCCCACTGCCACCTGGAATACCTACTCCGGTGTCTCAGCACTGATCAGCATGTCGTCCACGTAGTGCTTGTAATAGGATAGTAATAGGATGAGGAATAGTAATGAGGATGAGTAATAGGATAGACAGCTTCCAGATACTCCTGCTCAAATTGCGTCGCGTGTGTGTTTTTAACGTACCGAGCGTTGCTTGGAGAGCAGCTCGCACCGAACGACATCACTTGCATGACGTACGTGCTGGGAGCTGTGGCTCCTTCGCTTCATTCTCCTTCCACAGGAAGCGGTGGTAGTGCTGATCCTTCGTTCTCATCCTCACTGGATGGAAATGCCCACCACCAAATTCAGTTTCAAATTTTGAAACCCCTTGACCAAAGCAATATCAGAATCGGTTGGATCAAGATTCGCGCAATCAACTTTCCTTCCTAAAATGAAAGTAATGCACTTTTAAATTGCGAATCCGGAACTCTACAATCTGAACAATGTCAGAGAAAAACTCCACTCATGCATCGTCACTTAATGATAGCGAAAAATGGTTATACATAATATGTTAGGTTCGTGTCACATTCACCCACTAGCGACCATTGAACCGGCTAATGTGGATCGGAACAATGGAAACAACAATACACGGGTTCAACGTGCGAGATGCTTGCCAACGTTGCATGCACTGATCAATCGGTCGTGACAAATAGCGTTACCTGCACGTAGCGCTGTGTGTTAAATTATATCTAGAGCAACTTTTTAAAATGGCCCAAGTGTGAAATGCAACTACTATACCTTGACGCGCTCGTCTGCTAATGAAATTGCGTAGGTACGCTCGTTGCGTGACAGTGCAATAAAGTAGTTCAAAAGAGATAGCACTGCAATTAGTTCAGTTAGTTCAGTTGTCTATAACGAATAGAGTAAACACACCTGCTTTTGTTCAAATATAGCCGCTTTTTCTCCGTTATAAAAATTCGTTCTATTAAACCGTCTTCGTCAGTTCTACGAAAAAGTAATCGCTCTGTACCAGGTACATTTTCCTGATTACTCCGGTCAGCAGTTTGTCCATTTCAGTCAATTTAAAATGCTCTCCGGCTGATTCCACCGCCGGGAACACCACTGCCTTCTTTTGCCCGCAGTGACAGCTGGCTCACGCTAGATGATTACGATTAAACTCATTAGGAGTTTTTTATCTCTTCTTCCTTAATTTGATTTGTATAGTCGCAGCGGTTTTCTTGGAGAAAATTTTCTCGATTAAAAAGGAAAAGCTTTTCATATTTTCATCATCTGCCGGTACTTTTTTCCCACGACAGGCAATGGTCGTAATATTCGTATGCACGGCAACAACAAAGTTCAAAGCTCATCATACGAAACAACCGAGACAGTTAAAAAGACGAGCAACGTGAGCGGAAGACATGGCAACAGGAAAATCGTGGGAAAACGTCACATCGGCAACAATTGCGCTTTTTGCATGCTCGTTTGCTTCTGAGCACTCGACGCTTAATCATCACTTTCCGTACGGCTATTATTTCAATGCTCGCATTCTCACTTCCCTTTTTTATGTCGGTTAGGAAAAGTGATTCAGCTGCAGGTTTTGCCGGCGATGGCAGAGCGATGATAACTACTTTGAGCTCAGAATTTGAGAAACCGGGTAACTGGGTTTAGATGGTAGGAGAACATTCCGACGCTTGGTTGCACACATCTCCAACGGTGGCACGTGCGGCGTCGCGCCAGAACAAACGAATCATCACGTGGATCAAGTTTCAACACATGACTGAACGAACGTGTGCTTGACATGATAATTTGACTGCGAGCTCCTGTGCTACGCAGTTTCACCGGAACGGTGATTTACCAGTTCCAACATAGTTGGATTCATCAGTTTCGACAGACGAGCAATCTTTGAGGTTAAATGTTGTTATGGAGCTCTTGCCTCAGTGGATTAGCCCCTACCAGGCTTACACTGCCCACATGCGTCGGGATCCGGGTTGTAGCAAAAACGGCGATCATCAAATCATCCAATCCACCCCATGCACAACAAATAAAGTTAAGTGGGGTAAAATATGCCGAATCAGATTGGCTGTTTGAAACACCACCGTGACCACGTGCGTTTGTTGCGAATGCTACAATCGCAAGATGCGATGCTTTCGTAACCGTTCTAATACGTTAACTCAAACGTTACGGCGATCGCATGATTAGCAGCTATCAAATTCAATTGATCAACGAAATTGACCAGTTCGCGTTACTAGCAACTAACATGGGAACGCAAAAAAAGGACGGACAAGGAAAAATCAACACGTGCATTTATTTGTTGTACCCTTCGACTGATTGCCGTGCCGTGTTTGGCTTCACACATGTTTCCGAAGGACCGACCGAGGAAAACACAACAATTAGAAACATCTGTTCGCGACCGAGGGGTACGAGTAACTGAACCGCGACATTGACATTTGCTACAATGTGCAGTAGCTGGAAGTGGTGCTGCACCATTTCCCGAAAAATCGCCGGAAATGTAAAATACTAGGGCGGGTGTATTGAAATCGTTTGTCGCTCCTGGTTTGAAACATTGTTGTTAGTTGCACTTTATGCGTCGGTGGGTTGAGGATAATAAATGTAGCACATTTCGTCCTTATAGTTTTATTGCAGTTGCACAGGAAATACATAGGAAAACATTTTTCGGCTTGTGATTGCTTGAATGAACAACTCTAGATTTAGGTTTATTATAAGCCATGCGAATAGGGTTTATTATACCACCTTTTGAAAACTAAATCCAGAATCGTATTTTAAAGAAAAACGCGTCAGTCGGTGATATATCACACCGTGATTGAAATTGCAAATAAACAAAATTTGTAAAATTAATGCTTTTCACGTCACTAGACGCCCAGTATCGGTGGTGGTTCTGGAGTCAGAAGGATCGTTGCACTAGCCCCGTAATTGAACTCTACTCTAATAATCGGAAATCCACAATCGGAAAGAAGTTTTCATTAACAATTGGTCAAGATCAAGATTGGTGACCCTGACCGTAGACTACCATCGGGAGAATTAGCAACTGATAGAGCGCGGGTTTCGTACAGAGCTGCAGTCAACGGAACCTCAGCTGGCTCCGTAATCCGTAGAAGGCCCTGTTGGCAGCCGCTATCCGCCCTTTTTACTTCACGACTCACATCGTTGTCACGTGTTGCTAAAAGTAACAAGGTAAACAAATTCGTCGACCGCTTTAAAAGTATCTTCATTAATCACCACCGCAGTTCAAAACCCGAATGGCTATCACGCTCTCTACCAGCCACCATATACTATGTTTTGATAAAATTTACCAAATTCCTTATTCTCGTAGCTTCCCTCTTAAGATGCGTGTACATGCTCTACGTAGAGAGCCTTAGAGAGTCGCCATCTGAAACAAATAATCTAGCAACAATGCAGCTGCGTCTGTCAGTGTTGTCGCACGCACAGATTATACTGTGATCAACAGACATTTGGAATAAATAACTTTTATATAATTTGGACATGTAATTCCTTTTCATGATAATTTTACCATAGTTAATGGTCGTACCGTAAATAGTTATGCTGCAGTTGTCTGATATTGCTAATTCTTTCGAGAACCAGCGACTTAAATTAAAGATTTCGAGTTTCTCGATGCTATATATAATAACAACATACTCGAGCAACCTTTCTCTGAAGCTTTTATTTTGAATAATTCATAAAAAGCTGCTAAAAATTCAGAAAAATGTTCTTGATTTGAGATGGCGTCACTCTATCTTTAACAAGCTCTCTAGTCGTTACTCTTTTTAAGGCTCTCTAATCGGTGTTTTGACAAGTCTCCTGTTCGATTAGACTTACTTTTGACAACTGATTCTGTTCGATTGGAATCTTCGGTTTAAGATGGCGACTCTCTAAGGCTCTCTAGCTCTACGGTAAACACCACCGTTGAAATCGATGTCGTCCGTAAACCCTAGGAGCATGAGATTTCGTAAAGATGATACTGCTTCTCTGCACGCTTGCCTTTCGAATAGCATCTTTCAATGCAATGTTGAACAGCAAATTCGATTGCTCATCACCTTCCTTCATACCACCTAACGCCACACACGAATCCGATCTCTCATCCGCTGGCACGTGATTTGGAACTATCAAGAGTAGCGCGTATCAGCCTAATCAGTTCTGTTGAAAAACCATGTTCAAACATAATCCACCAGCTTTTAAAATAAAACCGAACGGGGTTAAACCAAGAGGACTCAAAAAAGAAGTCCATCAACATGGCAAACAGGTCGATCACATACTAGCAACCCATAAACGATGTTAATTGAGTCTGGGAAGGCAAAGTTGATATAGTTGCAACTGGAACTGCAACAATAAAGCGATATGGTTGTTACAGCGTAACTATTTCTTATGATAGTATAAATTACGTCTCGCAACAATTGGATGCAGCTACATGTTCAAGTGCATTGCGTTACATTACTGCATTACTGCGTAATTGCTCACTAATTGTTTTTTATATTAATTAATAGCTGAGTGCCCGATCTCACTCGGGCCCCTTTGTCACTCAGTCACGTATAACGGGGGGCAACTAAAATTTTGGAATTTTATTCTCAAGCTGTCAAAAACAAAGACAAAAATATATGAAGAAGATCTGATTCACCGAAATTAAAGATACATTATCCATTATTAAGAAAAAAAAGTATACATTTGAAAACGGTCTATAATCGGCTGTTCGGCGAAGCTTTGTTTTGACGTCGAAACAGGAGCGTTGTACGGCCGTCATATCAACTTTACGAATGCATCTCTTGATTCTACCAATCAACTGTTTGCAATTCGTGGCTCTCCAGTTATTTTTGTACACCAAGGAACTCAAAATCCCGAAGAAATCTTCGATTGGGCGCACTGAGAAAAATTTTCCGGGTTGTGGTTTTTGGGTAAAAATGGGATCGAATGGGTATTCAGGAGCGTTTGTGTTTTTTTTTTGGCGTAATGCGATGATGCTCTATCCGGCCAAAACACGTATTGTCCATCTGCATGATGTTTTTGTAGAAACGGGATCAAAATTTTCTTCAAACATTCGTCTGGTGCATCTTAACTGATAACCAAACCAGAGGGCTAATTGTTGAAGAAACGAGAAAGAGAACGATGTCCTTCTGTGTCCATAATTTTGGCTGGCCTTCCACTACCTTGCTTGCGAATAGTCGTTGAGCATCTTAGGATATGGGATACAGTCGAAGCCGCAACATATTCGCTTTTTAAATGTTGTACCGTATACTTTTTGCCGAGATTTCTGTTGCAGTTCGTAGAAGTGTACAACGCGCTCCCGAAAGGCTTCTTGTTTCAACGCTATTTTTAGCAAAACTGGGCAAGCATAAGCAAAACAAAAAATATTAACAAAAAGAGGAGAGAGAGAGCTAACACATACATACTCTCATTTCTCTCTGAGCTCGTTTGTTGTTGAGCATAAGGACCGCGAAAAAATTCCAAAATTTTAGTTGCCACCCGTTATATCTGTTTTGGTAACGAAAACTATCGCAATGTAAGAAGCAAAACCCTTTTTTTCATTTCCTCTCACGTTGTCCCCCAACCACTGTCTGTCTTCCAAATGCAAGAAAAACGCACCCCTTTACCCTTTGGAACCTTTCTCTCCCCTTGTAAGAGACTTTCTTCCTCTTTTGTCAACCACCCGGTGCTGAATCTTTTATGCCAAAAAACATGTGTTCGACAAACGACGTTTGATGAATAACAGTCCAGAAGTTCAGGAGCTATGGCGAAACATACATTCATACTCACGTTCCTCGTCCCCCTACATGTCGGTTCCTTCCCAGTCAGCTCCACCTTCTGTCACATAGCTAATTATGCGACGGTTTGCTCTTATCAAGGAATCAAGGTTTGTTATATCAAGGAATAAGTGTGCCAAGTTTGGTGGAAATCGATCAAGGCGTTCTGGAGTTATGGTGGAACATATCTCACACTCACTTTTGGATTTGGTCGCCATGTTGGATTTTATCGCCATAAGGCTCCCACCGATTTTCGTAGGAATGTATCCTAGCATCAAACTAGCCCTAAACATCTTTGTCAGAAAACGAACCGTGATATCCTTGCTTTTTTGTAATAGTACCGGATAAACTCCATCTGATCCTGGAGACTTAAAGGGTCGTATAGAATTCATTGCCCACTAAACTCTCGACTCCGTAAAAATAACACTGGGTAATCGATCACACTAAAGCACCACGTGCCATATTTAGAGTAAACTTTAAGGCTGATACAGATTACACGTTATAATGTCCTTCCGTTCCGTTGTTAACGTTGTTAATCCTACCCACCATTCATGAGATTTTGACTTACTCATTCAAATTTAAACTTATCGCTAGTTAGAACGAGCGAGTGTTCAAAAATGATCTGATGTCTTTATTTGCGTAATTGAGACATTTTCTATGGGATTGCCATAGAATTTGTGGCTGTTATGCGATTATGGACAGCACAGCACTGAAAAATATACACACATGTGCATGTATACTACATGTGTATGTATACGCGTGTATGAGTGTGCATGACTGTATAGGTATGTATGAATATATGTTTGAGTATTCTATGATGAGTCGGAATTTTCTCTTATACCTATGCTGCCAAACTACAATTATTAATGGGCATTAAGTTATAGTCAATAGCTGTTTTCTGTGTTATGACTTCATTATTATTATTGTTTTTGCTACTAGTGTTACAATTATAACCATCTTCACTATTGCTATCATTTCTGTTACTGTCACCTCTATTGTATTGTTTTGGATGTAATTATTAATAATTATTATTGTTATTTTCTCATTTCCCTTCTTTATTAGAGTGATTTGCATGTCTTGTGACTAATCGCGTTAACGGTATTCAGCTAACAATATAAAATTATCATGTTGCGGTAGAAAACCGCATTGTAATATTCCCTGGCAGTTAGCTTCTATTGTCCTGCCGAATCTAGTCACAGAAATCTAATTACTACAAGTGTATAAAAGGCGTTCAATAAATAGCAATCAGTATTTAATGCACTAGCAGCCACCGCCGCTGGCGGATGGTTGCCGTCGGACAATCCAGTGTTTTATTTAGTTATTTTTTTTAGTTATTTATTTATTTATCTGATAGCGTAAGGTAAACCTTTTTTTTTTGTTTGCTATCTCCGAATGTCACAGTTATTATCATATAGATAATTTGTATCATTTTATAAATTCTAAATACATTATATACTAACAATTAATTTAATGACGGTTAAAAAACTCTAGGCAGCCCCTTTTAAAATCTGCTTCCGTTGACGATTGTTTAACCACAGTGGGTAAAGATTTCCATATTGCAACACCTCGTACGAATAGTGAATTTGAGTAGCTGTTCGTGTTATTGCGCGGAATAATCAGGTTTTGGAGGCGACGTCCTTCAGTTGGTATCAGCTTCTGAAAGAGTATTGGCGGCGAGCACGATGTGATCAGTTTACGCAGGAACAGGCAGGAACGGTAGGCATATAGAGAATCAAGGGGGCAGCCAAACAGATTTCTCTGCAGGTGACTCACATGAGCATAGCGGCTAAGTCCATACACGAAGCGTACACAAGAGTTAAGGGCAACACGTAGCAACAGCAACACGTATTTTACTGGGTTCTGTGTGAAGAAGCCAGTCCCGTTAGTAACAGGCCTACCCTAACGACGATCCCGAACAACGCTGTTTGTCTAAAATTAAAAAAGAAGAAAACTTATCCAATTTAATTCTACTATGTATATTTTATTCGTGACAGATACGTATTTCGCCTACGACTGTACGAAAACAGACACTGAGGAAGCCTGCAAGTCGTAGGCGAAATACGTATCTGTCGTGAATAAAATATACATAGTAGAATTAAATTGCATAAGTTTTCTTCTTTTTTAATTTTAGGTTTCGTATTCTACTAAGACGCTTCAAAGACTTCAGGTTGTTTGTCTCCCAAAGTCCCTCTTAATGCTGATGAGCCGCTGTCGGAGAATCCATCAAGTCGGACGGTGGCAACTCACCGCCGGACTACTTCTCTCCATTCTCGCTGCTATCGTCGCGGTTGAACTCAGCGAATCTCTCGAAAAGCTTTACAGCCTCGGAAGGCATTATGTTTCTGTCCATTGCCCAATTCTGGCAGACTTTAACTGGAATTCTACTTCTACCTAGATCTTGTTAGAGTATGCCTCTTTAAGTAAAAGCAGGTATCCGATTTTTTTGACTGATTCAAACGATAGTGAAGGGTTGTCCTCAGTATACCATCATTCTCACTTTTTAAAATATGGTCGTAGTGCTTTAAATTTGGCCATGTTATTCGTATTTCAATCGGATTTTATCGCTTCAATATAATTCTCACATAGGATTAGCAACTTCGCTAATATCTTACCCAGTCTTGCTTCAGTGATAGTTTGCACATAACATGATATATGATGATCCATCACCCACATCATATCTCAGTGACAGGGATGCTTCAGTTTGATGACTATCTGAGGAGCATACCGATAAAATAGGTTGACTACCGCTACAAATACGCAATGACTACCGGGAATAATACGAACGAGTGCTAGGCCTCCATTCTGTCACATCTGCTCTGTTTTTCGAAAGTTCTAGCAGTTTTTCAATAGTTCTAAGCGATAATATTATTAATATTGCTCTTGAATAATATTCCGCACAAAAATTCGGAAATTGACACCAAGAGCTACAATACTACTGATGGCATGTAAGGTAACGGCTGTGGCTTTTAAAGAGCATAGGTGGTTAAAGGGCCGTCTAGCAAGTTGCGGTCTTCGGGAAGGTTATTCAAATGACTACCAGCTTTAGGGTAGTATGGGAAACAGCGCAGAATTGTCTCACTACGTGGCGCTAGTGTATATATAATACTCATATACAGGCTGTATCTTGCGCTGCTGACTATCTAGAAAGTTGCGGTCTTCGGGAAGGTTATTCAAATGGCTGCCAGCTTTAAGATAATAACAAATAGTACAGAATCGTCCCATTACTACAAGGCTATGAGAAATAGTTAACTTCAACACTCAATTTTTTTTCTCTATTTTTTCTAGTTAACACAGTAGTTAACTGCCTGTAAAAATCCATCTACCATCTATTAATGCTACTTCTTAAAAGGCCAGAAAAATCCCACCAACTCAATTAGTCTATTGGTCCCAGTCACGTGAACATATTCCCTGTTACTTTCTAAACATTTAGCACGAGTCATGAAAAATTGTATAATCAAAGAAAATTTGGGACCAACTTTTCAATAGGGCCAATCTGCAAAATGTAAACAAACCGAGTGAGGATTTTCTACTGGACTAGCATAGGAAAAGAAACCGAAAACATTCTGGAAAGGTACTATTTTCACATTTTCAAAGAAAATTGTCCAATGAAATCGAAAAAATAGTATTTTTTTAATATCAGTGCTGCCAAATATTTTTTGATTCGATTTAAAAACTAAATTTCTATTTTTCTCTCAACGAATACAATTTGATGCCAATAATTCCTACTCCATAGTATTTTTTTATATAAAAATCACTTAAAAAAGTTTTTGACAGTGTTACCAAATTCCAAAATTTTAACTGAAAAACTGGCAACACTGCTCAGAAAAATGTTACTACATTACTTTCACAACAGGCACAGAGATTCACTGCTTCATGAAAAAATAATTTTGCTCTTGGTTTTACATGATAAATTGGAGGCCGCTTGCTTCAAAACGTTGTCTCTGGTTCGGCAAGGAATACTTCGGAATTTTTGAGATTAAATTGTATTCATTGAGAGAAAAATAGAACTTTAGCTTTCAAATCAAATTAAAAAATATTTGGCATGGAATGACCCAAATATAATATAAAAATTTATTATATGCCTGGCCTCATTAAAGGTCAAGACAAAACACAAGGTTGGTCATTGTCGGGCGATCACTTTAAGAATTACGAATCGAAAATAAAATTGGGGATGTTGTGAGATTTTTGCGTTTAACAAAAACTATGCTGGCAAAAAATTAAATAAAAGCATTTGAACGCAAATGTTTAATTTTTTGAACATATTAGGAAAATGGTCAAGCATCACTGCTAGGGGGATTGATTACTTCGGATAAAACTTTGGAAAATAGAATGTGAGCACGAAAGGAGTAATTATATTAAATTTAATTGAAATCGGAGATGGTGTGAGAGATTTGAGATTTATTAGACTTTCGCTTCTCAATTCTCCTTTCACCCACTACGAATACTGTCGATTTTTACATCGTTGTTAATTACTTTTGGCAATTTTTTGTATTTTGGATTTGAATATGGTTTTAAAAACAATAGTCAACTTACGCTTATTAACTACTTTCACCTAATGCCCAAGTTATGGGAGTTTTTTTTTATCAATCTCTAACACAAGCAGTGCTGTTAATATTCATCAGCATAGCGTTCAAACTTCTGGATTATCAGTCTACCTTGCATTGAAAATCTGCTTGCTTTGATCAAACGTACATAATAACTAAATGCAGCAAGCATGAACTTCATGCACGAGAATATACAATATCAGCGCCCTGTGATATTGTAACAAACTGATATTCACGTTTGAGCAGTGAAAATCAATAAAAAAAAATTATGTTGTTATTTAGCATCTATTGCGTTCAGCTGTTGGACATCAGATTTTTCTTTTCATTTACTGCATTTAAAATTGTTTTTTTCCTGAAGTGAATATCACCTTGTGGATTTGAAAATCACTTTCTCCTGTTCTATTTTCACGATATATTGAACTTGTATACTACGATGAAAATCACTGTGCAGTTGTACATACGAAACTCAGAGGCATAAAAAACAATGTATGCTAAGAAAAAAGATTTTCTGTTTTGTTTGAAATTCGGTGATAATTAAAGGCCCTGAACACAAGTAAGTTCCATGCACATAGACCACTATAATGCGGAACAGATTGGTCATTCTGTTCCGGACCAAAAATTCAACATGAAAAAAGCAGGTCGGAAACCTACTATTTTGAAATTTTGAGTGTTTATATAGTAAATTTATGCAAAAAGATGCGATTTATGCAAAAATCTCATTTTTGACCAAAATGGTCAATAGACCACTATAATTCGGAACGGCTCATATAATCTTAGAATTCTCGTGATATTACTAACCTGAAAACTGATCTCTATCGCTACTCGGCAAGAGACCAGTCATAGATGACTGCTATAGAGACTGCAGGGAGCGGATAAACAAAAGGAAGAAGATCAACTTGATCTGATCAAGATAAGTACATTCATTCAATTTAATACTATTTATTATTTATACATATTTATATTTATATTTATTATTATTATTATTATTATTATTCAATTAGTACTATTTATTGCACAATTATAGCGGGTCTGCATACAGTCAAGTTCTGTCATCTCTTCTTCCTCCTCATTAATTCATCATCATCAACGCATTACGGACTTAGCGTTGTCCGCAGGGACTCTTTCATCAGTATCACAACCACCTTCTCTCAGCCTTGGACAGACTTGGCTCTAACTGCCCCACCTTGTGCTGCAAACGGAAACGGAACGGAGTCTGTCGATTGTCATCTTTTATAATTAATCCGACTAGAAGTGGCTTTGATTTTATTGAAGTTTCCTAGCCAACTTTCTAAACCTTTCAAGCGTTTCACCATGACGTGTCTTTACTTGAACTTTTCCGCTTTAGTAGACATCTTTCCTCCCAAGCTTTCATAATATCAGTAGTAAATGTTGACGAGGCGCTTCAAGCTGCTGCTTTGGTGATTTTAAACCGACAGCGTTATTGCCAGTATTCTCGTAATGTGTATGCCAATCATTAAGTTGGAGTTCCACCGATTCGTCTGCTCTACCGATATTGAGTACTGCACTCAAACGCATGTTTCTTTCTAAATATTTCCTCTTGAGTTTTCCGTTTTTCCCGATAACATGTTTTGTTATTGGGTAGATACAGTGGGATTTCAAATTTCCGTTTTTGGCAACACAAAATATTTCACTTCCAAAAATATGCTTAAATATCAATCACTTTTCGCATACATGCTCTAAATGACGAAAAAATTATGCTCTCAGTGTGTTTTTGAAAAAAAGTTTGCGGTTATAGAATGTTTCGAACAATAATATTTTTATTGCCGTAGGACTACGTCTCACCACAGATTACCAAAAACTTATCTGAACCGGACGGATAGCTCTTGGCGGACTTTTTAAACATACAATGGTTGCAATCGTTGATTAATAATATTTAGTCGAATTCTAACACATTTACATTCAATTTTTTCATATCAAAAAAGGGTCTCGATTTTGGCGACATAGGCGACAGGCGACACGCATTTGTTGCTAAATTCGAAATCCTACTGTATTTAGAACATTAGTAGTAATGAGTTTTATAACTGGTTTTACAAACTGATTTTGAAAATCTCACATGCTACTGCATTTGATTTTGCCGTGACCTATTCGATTTCCATAACAGGTTGATATTATTTTGCCTTTTGCCGCTGCTCGGGATAGGCTTTGCTTTACTTTTTACCAACTACTTTAGCTAGTGAAAACACACCATGAATGGGGTGCGTTCATACAATGCGAATATAAAAAATATAAATGTAAAAAGGTTCACGCAAACCCGCAGTCGCGACTTTTGCATACCGTATCAGAGTAATGGTTCAAACTCATGATTCTATGTTACCCGCCTACGGAAAAAGATTTCCACGGCGGAACAAAATAATTTGTTGGTCCAAAGAAATGAACTCGCGTCGAACTCGCTTCTACCGTAAGCAATCGACCTAAGCGCTGGGTCAACCTTGAAATTCCAGCATTGCGTCGCCGTGCCTGCATTTTCGACCGAACGACCGGCCGAGCGAGGTTCATCATCACGGATGAGCTCATTTCACCCCATCCGTCGCCGCGGTCTCGCCTGCTTTCAACCGTTCCCGGGCTGTCACTATTTCAACTGCTTCGGCGGGTATCGGGCGCGGCATGTTCATTGGTAAATGGTATTGTCTCTATAGCTGTGCGCGGAACAACGACCGCTCAAGTGAGGTATACGCACAGATGACGGGGATGATGTAAAAGCATTAGCCAGAGTAAACCGCTCACCGGTAGGTAAAGTGCAAATCATGAAATACCAAATATTTTTCAACGGCTCTAAGATCGAACACACTGAAAACAAATAGTTGACCGCACTAGCAGAGTAAGTACAATAACAACAAATACCTCAACGAAGGAGAAAAGGTCTCATCATCTCCTACTCTTATTCTACGACCGCTTGAACTACAACAACGACAACAGGCTATCGCTCATGACGAACCAACCATCACCCAAAAACCGGTTCCTTGCAAACATCAAGGCGAGGTCGTGTCCATTTTAATGCCGCAAAAAAGCACACATTCATAACGAGATACCAAGAAACGAGTACGTCATGGGCATCATCATCATCATCATCATCATCAACACGAAAGACTTCAACTCTTTTCCACTCAAACCAGATCATTTCAGCGCCCAACCGGGCGCTTTAAAACGATGCGCTCTTGCAAAGAGGAAAATCGCAACCTATTCTAGTTTTGTTGACGAGTTCCACACCTTTAGGGGACAAAGTAGAATAAAAAAGGCGGTGATCGTAACTCGTCAATAATGATTCGCTTCCGGTCGTCGCCTTCGATGTCGGTTGTGTCCCCTTCTCTGTATTCGAGTGCGTAATGCTTTAAATATTGTCCCGATCGGCAACGGTAACACAACGTGCCGGCATCGTTTGCTTCTGGCCGACATAGTCGGTTCTAATTATCTCACTTCCTTCGTCTCATACAACAACAACACGCGGAATACCTAGAATCAAAGCAGGGTAGATGCGCGGTGAATCAGTTACTTCGGATACAGTGCAAGCTCAAGCCTATCTCATCAACTTGAGCTATCCTGCTGTCTTTGTTTACGAATGTAACGTACTTCTGGAAATACAAGGGTTCTGTACAGAGTAGGGATCAACGTTCCGTAACGATGCGCACACCGCGCGAGTAGTAAATTAAAATGGGCACGACAGGACGTCATTCATCATTGCTTTTACGTTTGACGTTGGGCTCGCACTATTTCACCGATTGTGGAGAGTTTTGTTTGAAGCTCTGTCATACGCAATGCACAGATTATTTTTCTATGTGTCAAATCTATAAAGAAAGCCTAGAAGAGCACGGAAAAGAAGAGAATTTATTACCAGATGCAACAGGTTGATTGCGGCAGCATTTCTCGCATTGCTCAGCAGGACCATTCGTTAGATTATACGACAGGTTGTTGAAGAAAGGTAAAACGTTCTTTTCCTATGCGCTTTTCGCCTTATTTTATAGGGCTTCTCCGGTAATCCTTCGAATAGATTTCGTTTTCCGCTTTTACATGTAGCGATGTTTCAATAGACGAATGATAAATATAAAAAACAACAATTCATTTTTTTTGTTAGATTATAGTCACTTTAACAGCTTGTATCATTCGTGAGTTCTGCGGGGTTGGGATTTGAGCCCGGTTCCTCGGCGTGAATGCTGACCACTACACCAGGACTGACCCCTGACAATTAACTTTCTTTATACTGATAAAAGTCATGCATTATTATTTAAAACGCCTAGGAGACATTCCTCCACATTTGCCTCCCAGTTGGCCTCGAGGTAAGGCGCTGGTCTAATAAGCCAGTCGTCGTATGTTCGAATCTCGGCTGGGAGAGGCTGTTAGAATCAATAGGAACATAGCACTGACCCCGCACTGTCCTGTATTCTAACAGCCGGTTGCGAAGTCTGTCGTATAAAAACAGAAGGTCAAACTTCGATAACGGAATTAGCACCCAGGCTTTGCTTTTGGCTTTGCCTAGACACATTCCAGCGTAACGGGACAACACGAGGACCCGACTTTCATTGACATTTTGCTCCCGCTAGCAAAAATTACGTTTGTGATTAAATTAAACAAGTTTTATATTACATACTTTCCAACGTAGTATTTACTTTTTGATTTAGATTGTTATTTAGCTAGCATTTCGTAACGCGACACCATCGCAGAAATACCGCTTTTTCAACTATGTTGTAATATGTGTACACTTCAACGTATTAAATATTAAACGTTCTGTTTCTGTTAATTGAGTTGAGAACTACGTTTTCTGTATATAGTTCAATAATCACTAGTGCATGCCCAGTATAATATGAGATGAAATATTCTGTTTTAAATGCCGATTTCTTGGAGTACAAGTGCGTGGAATATGTCCTAGGCGATACGTTGACATACTACATTATTCCCACAATAACCACGCTATTTGTGGGAACAACAATTTCCGTTTCCCTAAGTGAAGCATCCAGTAACCTGATAGATTTTAGTTGAACGTTCAATAATTTCGCCAAATAGTTCACGGCCCAAAAAGATATTCCTCGTACCGGTACGTTTCAAGTAAATCTTACGTAACGATTTTGACGATTTAGTATAAGTTAACAAAAAAAATGCCCAGATTCCGCTGCTGACGTGCTATTTGTTGTTTTATTATTTTGCTGACTAGTAATCGAATAACAACTTACCTTTCTCTTGTAGCGGATAATTGCCTCCTGCTCCAGTTTCCGAACGGTTGTCCCTGGCGGACACGGCACGACGAACCGGGTCGATCCAAAGCAAACCGTCACCTTCATGGTAATGTAATTCTCTTCAACTTTTCACTATTCTCGAGCAACCGATTTACTGCGCTTATAATAGGCGATTTATTTTTGCCCCGCAATCGAACCAACTAAAGCACTCATTGATTCAACAATTTTCATTCATGGAAAAACTAGTATAATACCTGCACGTTGCAGTGTCAAGCGAGAACACCCTGCCCTGTTTCGATTTTGTTGATTATTATTTTTTGTTTCGTTGTCATAGCAACTGTTGTTTTCAACAAACTGTTTTATTCTGGACCATTCACTCCGGCGCGCGCACGTCTGTTTGGATGTTTTCTTCTTCCACTACGACTCCCAGCACATCTTGTTCCCCACTTCACTAATCGAATTAATGTACTATCCCACGTTGCAATAATTGAAAATCGCAAAACGCATCCACAGCGCTTTTTTTGGCTTCGACTCAAGGATTAACTAGCGCTCGACTGCTCGCTGGCACACATTCACGCACACAGGAAACTAGGAGTATTCAGAACTCCTAAAATAAAAGCACCAGTTTTGCTTGGGTCACCTTACCGGTGGCGGTACAGCCATCGATAAACATAAGCACGCTCGCACAAACACTCTTTTAGCACAGAGCGCAGCTCACAGAAAAGACGGGAACAGCGATGATTGCTTTTCTTCCTTGCTGGCAGACAGGCTACCATTTCACCTTGGCTGGAACGAGACGGACGATCAGAACCACCTGCCGTCCGTTTGATCGTTGATGGCTGGAAGTTTTTTGAAGCGCTCACTCCAAAAACTACTTCCATCTACGGGTTATATAGTATCTACTAGGTTTTTTCTCACTTTTTGCTTATTGATGATTCACTACATTGATTAATAACGGCACAAACATTCATTGATGACAAAACATTCCAGCAAAATAGTCACTATTTAGTAATAACTACACATACAGCATACAGGAGCAAGAACCCGTGCAATTTTCTGAAACTTAAGCCCGACGCGCAGTCCAACAGAACACGAAAAACACATCACATAACGGCAAGCTCACGAAACGGACTGACACAGACACTTTAACTTCACTGAGAGAAAGACATGCGAAAGGGATGCAAAAGTTTCACATTTCAGGGCGAGTTGGGAGCCGACATTCGCACTGACAGCCAGGTTGCCGTAAAGTTACTTGATGTATAATAGTCTAGCGTTACTGAAAATTTGTCATTGGCGTTAACCCAGGCCTATGACAGGAAGCCATGTTTTAGTGACTAGAATCGCAGCTCGCTTCCTACATGCTTTACACGAAGCTGAAACTAATACATGTTTACCATACCTAAGCTGTTGCGTACGATTCACGAACACTACTTTATCCGAAGCGAAGTTTGTTGTGGGCTCGAAACGAGACGGGCTCAAAATTTGTGTTACAAACAAACCCTGCGCATTCATATAGGGATGTCACCGGCCTGCGTTAACCGCGTTAACACACCCTATTGACCTTGCCAGCGTTGAAAGAGATTTCGTAGGCTGCTTGCACTTACAGGAAATCTCGTGCCGAACTGTCAACGCGTGAGTGTTGACAAAAGCAAAAATACTTCCCTTTCTTTTTTTTTCTCACGCAAAACTCTGAACAATATCAGCAACGCTGGCAAGGCCATTTCAAGAGCAACATTTCAATAGGGCCCAAGTGCAAAATATAAAAAAACTGGTTTTTTGGTTATATTTAAAGCTTTTTTAAGTATCTATAATAATACCAAACATCATAGCGATTTGAAAACTTTATGAGTCTTAAAAAGCAAATTTGAAAAAGCCTTATGTGAAAACTGGCAACAAAGTTTTCATTTTGTGCTTTGGCCCTTCTGTATGAAAAAGCCTATACGCAGTTTGTGTTTTGTTTTGCATTCGGCCCTATTTTTGTTGTGGGCTTTCTGCTGCTTGCTGCTGCTGCGAAGATGATCCCCGCCGTACAATTGCGCGAGAGACTCGACGGACGACCGAAAAAAACAATACGATGCTACCTGCATAAATAACACGGTCATTCACAGACACGACATGTTTAGTATTTAAGCCTGCGCGGCAACAAAAATTTAAGTTACTTTTCGGCTTACACGAAAAAAGCTATTTCGCTGTATATATATATCACCTGTGGAGGAACCGGACAGAGTTCGTTAGTTGCGCGCCCGAGACATTTACTATCGCTGAACTGCCAAGGCGTGATGCACTTGCACGCTGTGGTGAGTTAGAAATGCTAAATGAATGAACTGCTGCTGCTTCACACTACCAATAGGGACTGCCGCACTGCCGCACTTCACGGGGCTTCACAAACCTGTTCAACGGTGGCAGATTTGCCGATGAAATTAAACCCCAACTTTTCTAGTAGAAATAATAAAGCTGATCGGTGTCCCAGTTACGAATTTTTAATTTTTTCTAGCCATTGCGCTTCAAAACAACGTGATAAAAAAAAGGCCAAACGCGAAACGCTGTCTAAAAACTGGCCCAACATCAAAATCATATCACCACTGACAGTAAATAAAAGCCTCATGTCAAAGGCCCCATCAACAATTGATAATCAAATCAGCCTTATGAAAAAGTCGTATTACCGAATGATTTCCGAAAACGGCCAAACGCATATTTTTGCAAATTACAAAGTAAATAAATGTTTTTTCTGCTAGTTGTTGTATTACACATTAAACTATTATGTTTTTGCATCATAATGTGACATTCAATTCTAAGCAACACTGTTTATATCAAATAAGGAGTTAAAAAATGATGCTCAAGTTTCAACATCGATTTTCTCGAAACTGTCAGTTTTGACTTCGGCCTATTTGAAATGTTGCTCTTGATTTGGGTATTTTAGCGGTATTTAAATTCTCACATATTATGATAATATATGATGTCACTGTAAAGTCACATGAAGACTTTTTCAAATTTGACGAGTGAAAGTAATAAAAAAAGCATTTTTTTCATTTAAAAATTTTTTTTAGGATAAGACGATAGCTTATAAGTAAACCATTTTTCTTCTCAGCTCACAGTGGATAGATAAACTATGGTCATCAGCCGATACAGGTTTCATATGGGAGCTGTCAAAAGCTCGGTCAAAATGAAAAGCTCTATCAGAAAGATAGAAGAGAGGAAGAGAATTTCTGACATCATTTCAATCAATCGGTTTGGTTGATATCTGTCAAACAGCAAAACATTCTATTTTTGATTTTTATTAATTTTTTCATCAAATATTCACTTAATTGAAATAAAAAAAGAACTGTTAGATTCAGAAAACGAAGGGCTATCAAATAAGGCAAAAAAGCAACTTTTTTGGGAAAATTAAAATACCCAATTCGCTATGTGCGCGAAACGGTGCTGCCACCTTCCCAAGTTTGTTCTATTTGTGAAGTCGGTGCACAGGTTTGTTAAAGAGTGAAAAGGATAGATAAAACTTTGCACCAAATCTTCACAAACTTTCCATATGGCAGTTCCATGAGAGTACAAGAGATCGATTTGTGCTTACATAGCGAAATGGCAGGCACCCATTCGCGTTGACGAACGTAAGCTGCTGCTACCTCCAAAAGTTTACTGTAGGGGTGAAGCGGAATAAGAATATTTCTTAAAGAGCGCAAGAGATCGAAACATTTTGGCAGATTTTCACCCACACGTACATACGGGCATTTTTATGAGTGTGCAAGAGATCGTTTAATGCCGTCAACGCGAATGTTTTGGGCGCGTGAGCAGAAATGAGATAGCACTTCGTCGCTACGTTTTACTTGATAGCCTTGACAGTGTTTTGGGTCCGCTGTCAAATTTTGAGCCCACGCGGGACATTCAGTCGCTGTCACTTACTGCGATTCGATATTCGCGACTACGAAGATAAGGTGCTACCACAGAGAACAGACATCCAGGCTGGCATACCCAGCCTGTATAAATTTTTGTAACGGCCATTTCGAAATAACCCCTCGTTCACGTTAAAGTTACCCTTCGCATTTTTTAGTTTGGCGATTCGTTTTATGGCGGCGCCACCTGCAAGCATCTGTCAAAACTGAAAAGCATTTTTTTTTGTATTCTTAATCTGATGGTACGAGATAAACAAACGAGAAAACACAGTCATAATATTGATTCAAAATTACTGGTTGTGTACAGATGCTGTCCCCGGTAATCTTATAAAATCTATGCTTGATGAGCCAGGTGTTGAACTCGTTGAGGACGATGAGGATTCTTGCTCACCGATATACAGCTTTTCCAACGGCCTCATGGGATCTTTCACTGAGTTCCACTGGTTTGCGATACAGTTCATCGGGTTACGCAGTGGCTGATTCAGCAAGACTACCCACCGTAATTTCACTGAACAGCACATTGAATAATGTGTTGATTGACTCACTAAACTACAAATTTTAGGAAACATTGAACAACAACGCGCCAGTCGATTCACTTAACGATTTACCGAACAAAACAATTAGTCTATCAAGTAGTGGGTTAACTGTTTCAGTAATGCCATCGGCAGGGGAACCGTTTAACAATACAAATCGCAATCTTCAGCTACAACGCCCATTGAAGATAGAGCAAGCTTCCGAAAATCTGCTGAAGATGAAGCTAAGATTTACGACAACTATTTATTTCCAAGCAAGCCTGCAAACGACGATTGACATCCTCATTTAAGTACAAACGGCTCGTATTCCAGTGTCGTCGCATTAATGCATTTATTCAAGAAAAGAAAAAAATGGAATCGAAAAGCTTTATGTATGAACCTTTTGTAAAATTATATTACTACTGCTATAATTTTCAGATAAACTTTTCTTGTAAATTGTTCAAATATAAAACAAAAAGACACCACCATGCTGCTACTGTTTTACCTGACTCACTGCGAATATGCGTATTATTGAAATAAAACGTAACCATGCGTTTTATTCGTTTATAACGCATATGCAGTTAATATCGATAACAAACGATTTTTTATAAGTTGTGCTTTTGTTATTGCATTTAATTTGTAAAAAGCTGCATAAATAACAATTCAGTTTCACAATACAATTATTGCGTACTACTAGCACATGAAATATAATGTTTAAGTACGTTATTTTTAGTGATCAAAATTAACGATATTATCGATACAAGGGCGATATTTTTCGAAGCCTTTCGAACCAACACGATCCCGCGAATACAACGCATTTCGTAGTGAGTCAGGTAACACAGTAGTACTTTTCTGAATGTTTCCCGGATTCTCTCCGGTAGATGAGGATTTTTAATTCCATTTGGCCGGCCGCTAGCACAGCTAGGTAGATGAGGAAGATTGCCTACAATACAAAGAATGATAATACCAAAATTTGCTTCATCCCAAACAGCAACTTACCTGAAAAACGAGGAAGATAAATTCAATCGCCCATGATCACGCCGGTGTTGTAATAATTATCAAACACAGTTTAATCACTGCGTAAAAGCTTTTTATTTACTGTTTGTATATATACAACTGGAGTGTATCAAGGACTATTCTCGACTGACGCAGTTTGGTTTTAGCTGTACATAAATGGCCCTAGCGTAGCGATAGCGACAATGCACGTATTAGTGTATGTGTGAGAGAGAGCAAATGAAAACTATGCACTGAGCAAGATTGTTATATTTATTACAGGTGTTTCATGAATCGGAATTGTACGAGTTGACATAATGATTATGGCCTTGCAGCAGTTCATTCCGATTAGCATCCTTAGGTGACGGGATCGAATAGCACCGCCCTGTTACTACCGGTGATGTACTTATCCAAAACTGTACCATTTGCGTAGACCTGGGTCCTGTAAAAAAAATATTTTATTACAAAATTGTTGAATGTAATAAGTGAACAGGCTACTTACTTCAATACAAAATCCCTAGGCGAAAAACCGACAAGCTCGCATAGCATCATAGCAGCAGCATCGACTGATCCCATCAAAATTCTCGACTGTATAGATTGTACCGAAAGCGGATATTTCACAAGGGTATGTTTATGCAATATAGAAAGCAACATCATTTTCATCAATCACTTATCCAGGCTCTTGCAATGAAGTTCCGGGACCCGGGAGGCAAACAGGAAGGATGCAGAACTACGCCGGCATCGTAATAATCACAGCCGACGCAGTATTCTGTTTGGGCCTTTAGATTTTGCGCTGTTTTTAACCAAATGTTTAAGTGAAATTCAACCAAACGATGTTAACATTCAACTTTCTCGGGTAAATTTTCAAATAGACCTAAGTGACAATAAGAGATTCTCTTCGCGTCTCCTCTCTTTCGGCTACATGAATGCATAGAAAAGGAAATTTTCAAAACATTTAGCTAACTAGTGACTCCGGCAACCGTTTTATGCAAAGCTGATGTGTTAACGGGAAACTAGCAGTCATTAACTTCTCGTCGAAAAGCCCAATTTCGGAAGCAGTTTTTCGGTCCAAAAACGGGATTCTATTTATCAAAATGTTAATACTGCATTCTTCTTGCCAATCTGAACACAGCGAATATATTTTCATAAACAGCATTTTTGTTTCAAACAAAAAAACTGCTTTTGAAATTGGCAGAATCGATGACGACTAATTTCACCTTAAAATGCATTAGGATCGCCGTAAAACGCGGAAGAGAGGAGACGCGAAGAGAATCTCTCATTGTCACTTAGATCCAAGGGGGTTCCAGTAAGGCGTATTAGTGCGTAGTAATCAGAGATTACTTTTGTAATCATTTACGAATTAATTAGGTAATCAATAGTAATCAGTAGAGTAATCAATGATAATCTTAAGTAATCATTGGTAATCATGATTAATTTATAGTAATCACAAGAGATTGATTACTAGTAGTCAGAGGTAAAGCGGGGTACGCTGCTGAAAAGTAATGGGTAAAAAGATAGGACAAGAAATGCTCAAGAAATCGATTTCGTTTACGATTTCTTAAGCAGTACGCACTTCATAAGAAATATTATTTCACGTTCAGATGGCGCAGTTTTACATGCAGGTGAATTAAAACGTCACTTTTCCGTACGGAATAATATCCGGCGCAATTATTACCACAAGAAAAAATGACAGGTGGTTGCTTGCATTGGAGTTGTCAAAATTTCTTCGGTAAATAGCAAGATTTTTTCTTGAGCTGTTTTCTTTTCAGCAGCGTACCCCGCTGGTCTATAGACCAAATCAAGGTGACGTCATCTGGCAAATACTGGCGCCCTTGTTTACAAACAGACCGCAAAGTCCAAAAAAGTTTCAGCTGTTTAGTCGGCAAGTTTGTTGTTTAAACCGAGTTTAAACAGCATTAGGACTAAATTTAAAAAGCCATTATGCCTGTAAAATGGTAAAACACACGCTACATTCGCTACACTCAAAATATTCTGCACATAACTAATGGTAAATTTCCATATGAAATTCTAGATGATTATCATGTGCCGCATATAAACACAATCCGCCTAGAAATACACATAGAAATTATACGGATATGAATAGTATGTGCAATTATTGCGCTCTTCACACTCAATTGGACTGCACAGTTATTAAGTGCAACCTTCAAAACTGTGATGAAAAGTGTGCTACTGATAATATCGCTAGTAATCTTATATCGATAATACCATCAAACTTTATCGTCATGGAAGAATATCGAAAATTGGAGGGTTTAAAGTGAAATCTTCTTCTTGATTTGTTATTATTTCAACATTTTTGTTCTATTTCTTACGTATTTTTGCTTATATTGCCGTATTATCGTTATTAATTATTAACGATAACAAAACTTTATCAATAATCGTTATAGATTTTGACCGACATTTCCCATCATTACAACTCTCCCATCTGAGCTGACATTTGATTTAGCAGTGGCGCCAGTACCAGTTGTAGGGAAGCAAATAGTATTTTTAATTTTTCATTTATTTCATATATGCTGCATATTTATTCAAGTTATGAATTATGCGTGGAATTATGTATTTAGAAACTATTTTTATATTATTCTTTGCGTCGATAACAACTCTACGTAAGCATTAGAATTTAAATAGAAATCAACCAAGATTCATAGTTTTTTCCCACGAAATTTTGGCAACTTTTCTCACCTACAAAATGTGTGACTGGACAAGTGTGTTCAAAATCCAACTTTCAATGCAAAGAGCAATATACACATAAAAAATATACGCATATGAATAGTATGTGCAAAAGTTTCGCGTACCCATATATTATAACTGTGTGGCATATAAAGTTCATTGACTAGGCACATTGCAAAAATCTATGTGTGGGACACATAGAAACTATACGAAAAGTTTTCTCAGTGTATAAACGAAAAAGTAAATTTTCCAAAATGTAAACAAGGGCGCCAGTATCTGTCAGTTGACGGTATGATGATTTTTGGTCTATTACAGGAAAAGCGCCCGTCTGACAGGTAAATTTGCTGAGATGTTGGCAACAAAAACATGGCATCCATCGCAAGCCCCTGCTGACGGCCCGTTACGATACGTTACCGATGATGTTTGCTAACGGTCCGTGTGATTCCAGCTTATATCTCACATCAGCTGTCAGAAAAAATTTCAGCTTCGGGAATTTGTTTTATGTAAATAGATAGTTTATCATTTTCAGTGTGGCGCGTGGTCTCCTCTCGCCTCTGGTGTCTGCTGTCTGGTCTGGGTCTGCCGGTGGGGTTTAAATTGCTTTTTTCAACTGGTGTCCTAAAAAAATACTCTCCCCAAAAATCATAAAATGGCAAAACGGCGATCCAAAAGTACATCTGTGTGGCAAGAGTCGGATGATTTAATAGATGATAAGCTCAAGACATTCGACGACGAAACCGAAATCGGCCAGGTAGCATCTTCGGAATGGGAATCCGAAAAACAAAATTGTGCCGTAACAGAGCGTAAATGTAAACCGAAGCTAGTTACCCCATTGTTACAAAAACGAAAAGCAGGTATTATTTATATCTCCACAATTCCCAAACATATGAACGTGACAATCCTGCGGGAGCTGTTAGAGCCGTACGGCGAAGTTGGTCGAATTTACTTGCTGCCCGAACGGAAAGGTAACGTATACGATTTTTCTTACTCCTACGATTTATTGCTTAGAGTTGTAAATTTTAGAAGGAAAAATTCGCAAAAAGACTGCTAAAGGTAAACGAGCGATGGTTCGCTACACTGAAGGCTGGGTAGAGTTTAAGAGGAAACGGATCGCCAAAGCCGTCGTGCAGCATCTCAACACCCGGCCAATTAGCACAAAAAAGAAGTCCGTTTTTTGCGATATCCTGTGGAGCATGAAATATCTGCCACGATTTAAGTGGATCCATCTCAGCGAAAGATTAGCTTACGAAAGAGCCGTATTTAAGCAGAAATTGCGTACAGAGATCGCTCAAGCCCGCAAGGAAGCTAGTTTCTTCCAAAGCAACCTAGATCAAAGTGAGGCAGTTAGAATAAAAATGAAAAAAGCGCAGAAAGAAGCCAAAAAAATATAACTCAATTCACTGTTTGTATTATTGAAGATTTTTTATTTGCGTCTCATTTGTAAAATCATATAATTGTCCAATCGGGTCTATCTCCTCCGGAAGTAGATTATTGCCGTCATCAAAAAATACAATATGTTCATTGCTGCTATAAATCAAGTTAACGCCATCGTCTTCGATGTTTTGTAAAACAATTTGATTTGCATCGATTTGATAGCAGATTTCATTCAGTATTTCCTCATTGATAGCTCCGTCACCAAAATCTGGTTCATTTATTATTTGTGCGTCCACAGCTGGCGAACTGTTTGCTAACTGTTGAAGCTCCGCTTGGTGGCTTTTCTCCTGGTGTGCCTTCAGACGGGATCGGACACCAAAAGCGACCGTACAAAACTGGCATTTGAAGGGTTTTCCTGTATGCTGATACATGTGAACTTTTAATTGTTGCTTTTGACGGAAAGACGCACCACATTGTTCGCATCGCTGAGGGCGATCGTTGGTATGTATCAACTGATGGTTCTTCAGATGGTATGAGGAGCTGAAACTTTTTTTGCAAACGCTGCAGGCAAATGGTTTAGGACCGTTTTCACTTGGATGTGCTTTACCGATGTGTGCATTGAGAAACGCCCTCTTAAGAAAAGTTTTTGAGCAAACTTCGCATCGAAACCGCTTACCCAAATGAACTGTAAGATGAGTTTTTAGAGAATCTTCTTTTCCGAATGCTTTCCCGCAAATATTACAAGAAAACTGTTTAATTCCGGCATGTTGTATGAGCTTATGTTCCGCTAATGAACCGTTTCGGGTAAAACATTTATTGCAGATATCGCACCGAAACCGCTTTATGCCTTGGTGAACAATTTCTAAATGATCTTTAAGCGATTTCTTATCTTTGAAACTTTTTGCGCATACTTCACATAGAAACTCGTGCTCTGGTTTTCCCTCCCGACCTACAGCATGACGATGCTTCAGCTCGTGATTATACCAGCTACTTCTAGCACGGAACCATCGGCCACAATATCGACATTTATATTTGTTTTCACTGGCGTGGATCTCCTGGTGGCGAAATAGCATTCTTTTGTTTTTAAATATCTTCTGACATACCTCACACCGCTGCTCTCCTTCTGCCAGAGGTTTCTTGAATCTGTTATTTAGATCATCTTCAGCCATTAGATCTTCAGCGAAATCTTCCTCCAGTCGATCATTACGCACGCTTCCTATACTACTCTGATCCAAATGGTTTATAATTTGTGCAATATTAGCTTTCGTTTGCAGTTCTTCATAGGCGCGGATAGCTCTTTGTCGAAATTGATGAATTTTTTTTAAAGATTTCACACATTGGATACAGATATTCGTAGAAATGCGTTCAACAGCACCTTGCTCTGGCATTAAGGGTAACTGCGTTAGCTCGCGGTACATTGTACCTAACTGGTTGCCAATTGAATCGTGACACGATTCGTCCTCTTCATCGCCAATAACGCTATCATTGTCTAAAAGCTCAGAGTCACTTATAAGATTTACCATTGGAACATCTTCGGCGAGACAAGTACGACAAACAGAATTCAGGATACTCATCGTTAGCTTTTTAATTTTTTAAAACAGGTTGAGGTCACACTCTATGGCTTTATTCCAGTGCAAAAACTATCGATCAAGCATGATTTTATCTTCATTTTCATGTACGATTGCACTTAACATTCACTTTGATCAAAAGGTATTTCCTTCTCCGGTAAATATAAATACGGTAAGTAAATACCCAATGTGATATATACAGGTGTGGAAATGTTGGTTAAGTGGTGTTAGTGCAATGAAGAAATTTCATCATGGTGGGGGTGGAAGGGGTGGAATCGTAAATCGACCAATCACGATGAAGCGTGACGTCAAACTCCATAAACAAACCCCATTGTCCGACGCGGTTTGTTTTTGTAGTTTGACATCGTTTTCTGATTTTTCGCTACTAATACCATCAAATGTCTTCATCTGCCACACCTTTTTAAACCTCATTGTTAGTCTACGGGGTGAAGTGGGTGAAGTGCCTGTCAAATTCATACCATTTTCGTAGAGTGACTATATACAGAGTGGCGACAAGTCATCCCAAATGTATGCAATGCGGCTTTTCCAAGGTATTTCTTTCTCTTTCCTGCATACGCGTTGGATAGGTCGTCTGCTCGATTGGAATGACACTGACAGATAATTATCATTCCAATTTTGACATTGTCGCCACTCTGTATATAGTCACTCTACATTTTCGATGTTCCACGCATAGGTACCAAACTGGTAATTTTGATAGGAACCAAAATATTTGCTGGGAATTTCCCCCCCCGAGGACCATTTGTCGACCCAAAGTAAATTGATATATACCAGGTATGTGACCATCGAGGGTTGCATTAGTGTGTGTAGAAAGAAGAAGAAATAGTTCTGAAATATGGTGGAACTTGCATGAAAATTAAAACTAAATTAATTGTAATTAATAAATGCAGCTATATTATTCCAGAGAAATATTTGAACATTTATAATGAAATGTAAGGAATATATTTAAAGTCATTTGCACTTGTAGCCTTCTTTATTATGCGTAAAAAACTTGAGAACATGAGTGACTAACTATTTCGATGTGCAATTGAAAAATGAATTAATGTTTCTAATACTTCACGATCAATACGGTATACGGTTGCTTAAATTAAAACACGTTCCATCCAACATTTTGCTTGCATGATGCTCTTGAATATCTGCCTTTGTTGTCTTCTTTTAAAAAATAGTTTTATTCGAATAGATGCTTGTGCTACTGCTTGAAAATGCTTAAGTTGAAGTCACTGTTCCAAGATGATACCTTTTTATCATAAATTTACCCGTCTCAACACTACGTAGAAAACCATAAAAAGTAATCTTAGATTGCTACAAAACGGTCTTAGATAATTAACACTTTAAAAGCTTACCAGAAATCAGACGAAAAATATCGCGGGCGGATAACAATGTTGCTCATGCTGCTTATTGAACAATCATGTCCGAGCATTTTAAAAAAATTCTTTTTTGGTTTACTACTTGTAGGAAAGCGATATAACGACATTTCTTTGAGACATCTTGATACCGTTTTGACGAAAAAATTTCCGCTTGCAATTTGGAATGTTGCACTTCATTGTATTCATGAAAATACATACTAGAAATAATGTTCTAAGCATAAACATAAAAACTGTGAGAAAAAAATAGACAAATCTTGCGTATCCAACGATTTTTTTAAAAAATTAACTAATTTTCCATACAAAATGCTCGAAATCTCAGAACTAGTGTAGATGTGTTAGTGCAAAGTGTATATGACAGCTCGCATTGTCATATACCTGGTATATATCAATTTACTTTGTTGTCGACCAACATTTAAAAGGGGCGGATAAGCCAACTGTCAAACAGAACGAGTGAGAGTTCTCAGTATAATCAATATATATAGAATGCCAGTGTCGCTGGTGTTTCATGGATATTTTGGTGGCAAACATGTTGCTGGTTCGTGTCTTGGATACGGGAACTACATTGTCAAATTGCCCAATAGAAAATTTTCCTGCCGACGAAATACCCCAAAACGACCAAATCGGGTGATTTACCCTACGTGATTTACGGAAAAGCAGAAGGATTTTTTATTGGGTTGCCTTTTTAGTTTGACAATCAGATTCCCGTTTCGAATCGATCACTCACACATATGCGCATGCAGTGTAAATACGTAATTTTCAAATGTGTGATGTTTACCACGAGCGCTGCAGCGACACTGGCATTCTATATATATTGATTCAACTGAGTTCTCGCGTCACTTTTGATTTCGTCCAATGTAACAATTCCACCATATAGAGAAAAACGAGATCGAAGTTCTTCGAATTGAACTTGTTTCAAAATGAAATAATTTTCAGTCATTCACTCAACGTGGTTGATAAATAATAACATTCAATATTGCGGAGTTTCCACCTATTTAGAGTCCCACGTGAAAATTATTAGCGTAGTTATTTTCTGCGTTTGCCACACATGTTTGCAATTTAGCAATTTGAACCATCAATGTTTCGTTATTGCCTCCTCACTCCACCCCTCCTTGCTAGACAAGCATATTTTCAATGTATTTAGTAAGTACAGGATAATAATTATTAAAAAACGAATTTGCGTAGGGCTCGTAAATTTGCTGCAAGGTACAATATTTAACGGAGATTTTAAAAATCTAATTAAAACTAAGCAGTTTTGGTTTATTATGGAAAAAGTTACATTGGACTGTTTACCATCTCATGCTGTACTTTGGACGTATTTATTTTTCAAGGCTATTGCACATAAATTAAGCGAGATCACCGTAAAATACGTGCGTTGCCGTGCTACGCTATTTTCGAGGCTATTTTTCAATATTAGGCCGCTTGTTTCACTTAAAATGCATAAATAATGCGAAAAAAAACTTTCACGTGCAATGTACAGATGAACTTTCAACGTCCAATGTACAGATTGGGTTTGTTTTGATTTTTTTTTGCACTTTGGACATCAGATGAGAACGACCGAAGTAACAGTCAGTCATCCGTAATTCGAATGTGCACATTGTACATTTTGATAATGCTAATTTTTTAACCTCAAAATAATTCTATTTGGGCAGGTGTTTTTGTATAACATAGAGTTTAAAAAGAGCAATAATTTGTTGTGATAAATCGGATTTGTTTACATTTGTTACATTGGACGAAATGAAAAGTGACGCGAGAGTTCATTTTCCTATGCTGCTCCAGCAAAAAATAACTCTCGCTCGGTCTGTTTGACGTTTGGCTTATCCGCCCTTTTCAAATGTTGGTCGACATTTAAAAATTGCTCTCTTCACTCCTACATGAGAAAGAGATAGCAACACACTATTATTAGCAGAGTATTAGGCATTGACCTGTTCGACAGAAACTTATGCGCAGACGGTGGTGGTCTTTGGAACTAGCCGAACGGTGAGAAAGTTGACAGTTTGCTTGAAGAATCGGAAAAAAGTTCACTTTTTTAATTTTCTTAATGTAGTGAAACAATGTACAAGTAAAATTACTATTGCAAAATGTAAGAAAATTGAGTACTTTATTTTTGATATATACTTTGTCAGTGGTTTGTTTACAGTATATACGAGAAAATAATGTTTTTGTATATTTATTCGACAACAAACAGGGGTGACATTGCGCATCTCGTTTCGAGTGATTTTGGTTCGTTTCGACCACGTTAAACAAATGGGCATCTCGAACGAAAATCACTCGAAACGAGAAGCGCAATGTCACCCCAGGTTACATATCACGGTAAATTATAAAAATCCACGTGCTTGAGTGGGAAAAAACTTGTTTTTTGTGAAATTAATATAAACCAGGCTATTGCAAGCAAGATACAGGATAACTAAGGCTGTGAACCATTTCGCGAAATTTTTAACTTTTTGGTTAAAATTTGACAGTTCGATGGTTTTCCGAAAATAACCCTGCTCGGGAGCATGGTTATAGCACAGACAAACAGACATAACTCTTGGAAGAAAAATCAACAAAAATGATCGTACCTCACATTTAGCCTGAACACTAGCACCATCTATGATCGACATTCCCAAATATCAAATAGCAATATGGGTGTCCCTCGAACTAGCAAGTTTTTTTTATGGGGAATTTCCCTTCTTTCGTCAAAAAGCGCCACTTTGACCAAAACGGAGACATTCCCAACTAAGCCCAAATTTAAAATGACGGTTTATTCGGTACGATGAATGGAAAACGAGTGTTATGTCTGTTTGTCTGTGGTTATAGTTTTAACCAAGTTCTGAGAGCCAATGAGATATGCACAGGTGAGGAAGAGAGCTTCGACAAGTTTCGCTGATTTTTCGATAGATTTGTTTTACATTGGTATGGATGCTTATCGCATTACAAATTTGTTCAAACAACCCGGATTGAAATGAGATGAATTTTATCTATCAAAAAAAGCAAATGAACATCAAAAATTCCTCCGATTTTAACTCGGACAGAAAAAACAATATTTTCATCCTCACCTTATATGCTCTCATTGAGCAGAAAAAAACTATCAATCCGTCAAATATGAAATGGTTCACATTCTGAACTGATTTTAACCACTCAAGGAGAAATAACCATCGAACTGTCAAATTTTAACCAAAAAGTTAAAAATTTCGCGAAATGGTTCACAGCCTAAAGAGAACATTCATATTTTCATGTAGTGCCGGAGTAACTTGGTTCGATGAGACTGAAAGATATTCGAATCTCCAGAACTTTGACTTGAACCGATACAAAACAAGCATAAGGATCTTGTAAAGTAGAAAAACATTCCAATAATATGCAAAAACCGCTTTAGGATCACTGCTGTGTACGATTAGTTAAGTCGCCACACTAACTTTTACAGTATTCTTCAAATTTATGCTCTTTCAATTCACTATTTTAAAAGTGTTTTCAAAATAACTTGTAAAATAGCAAATTTCTTACAAAACCTGATAAAAATTTAGTAAAGTTTTCAATCGAAAACCAGTTAAAATTAAATTTACTGAAAATTTTTTATGAAATGTACCGCATCTGACATTTGTTTTCGTTTTTCTCACCATCGCAGCAGGTAGCGACACGCCGGCAGTTTTTACTCAAATTTGTCAATTAGCAGAGAAAAATCAGAAAACGACGTCAAACGTCAATTTTTTTGAGTGTAGGCATACCAATGAGGTTTAAAAAGGTGTGGCAGACGAAGACATGTGATGATATAGAGCTTGCTAATTTGCGGTTGTGTTGGTGGTTTGTTTTCCCCCAGTTTGAAAAACGTCATGGAAAAACCAACAGCAGCAGCAACAAAACGCGTGTACGTATACGCGGCATAGTGTGCGTACGGTAGCTGTCAGCAACCTCAATTAGTAGCGAAAAATCAGCAAACGACGTCAAACTACAAAAACAAACCGTGTCAGACTATGGAGTTTGTTTTTGGAGTTTGACGTCACGCTTCATCGTAATTGGTCGATTTACGATTCCACCCAGACCATGATGAAATTTCTTCATTGCACTAACACCACTTAACCAACTTTGCCACACCTGTATATATCACATTGTAGGCATACAGCCCAAGCAACCAAAAGTTCGAATATTACTTGACACGCGAACTCGAAAGTCCATAATTAGTTCAGATTCAGTTCCGTGGAACTTTCACGCTGATTAGTAGTGTATATCAAGTATATGTGGAACTAAATGCTTTAAGGAAGTGCTGCGAGTACTTCATAGATACTTCAAAGCTATTAGGATGCTACATGAAGTTCTGAAGTAACTTTAGTTGCTAACAAGTTCTGCGTGTTGCTTTTTTGTTTATATTTCTGGTGATCAAACCAGCAGAACCTGAAACTATTGGAGATTAATTTTTATTTCACTTGAATAAATTTAATCCTCGCACATTTCTAATTACAAATATAAATTAGAATGTAATGCTCTTCATTATTGTGTTGTGTAGCATATGCTGTCGGTATCTCACTACTACAGTTAATTGCCTGGTTCCAAACTTTATGTTCTATAATTAACTCGCGCTGCATAAAGCTGCTGCAAGTTCTAAATCGAACTTTTACTTAACAACTCATTGGCAAAATTCATATCGCTTGTATACGACAAAGGTGACATCGGGCAGTATACGAGCAGTGGATCGGTATAGGTTTACAACGCGGAGCACCCGGGTTCAAACCCAACAGCAGGCAAATGCAACGAATATAGAAGTTAGGTAGAAGTATAAAAATAGAACATAGAAGCGCTGCTAAATTTGTTTTTTCTTAGTTTTTGACAGTTTATTTCGAAGCTGCTTAGCGTTCTATGCAGTGAACCCAAGACAGCTTGAAAGTTCGGTTAATTACTTAAAAGTGACGCTGCTTAGCAAGTTATAGATTGATATACATAAAGCTGTTTAACCCTTGTTAGACACCATTATTCGAACTCTTGGTTACTTGGGAGGGTCTACACTACAGACGGTAGATAATCTACAGACGCGCAAAGAGCGTGGCATAAAACACCAATCGAACCGCCAAATCGAGACACCAAATGAGCAAAGTAAACAAACTTGTATTTCGTATAGGCAGGGAAGACTAAGTTTTGTAATCTACCAGAGATGTTAAAACTTTAACTATTGATTTACTAAAAACATGGATTAGTTACCTTCGATATATCATATAATGCTTTAAAAAATTCAATTGGCTTGTTCACTTTGCAAAATATGCGTCGTAATTCGCGAAGTTCCATGGAACATACCAGGTGATTCACGCAACTTACTGCTGATTATAGGAAGATTGATCCAATTCTGACTGGTTGCCAAAACTGTTTAAATAATATAAATAAAAAAAAGTGTTGCCGAATTGGTAATTTTTCTCTTTGCGCGTCTGTAGATTATCTACCGTCTGTAGTCTACACCGATAAAAATAGAAGCCATGCGTGCAGTGATCACTATAAGGCTATGAACCATTTCACGAAATTTTTAACTTTTTGGTTAAAATTTGACAGTTGACGAGAGCCAGGTTAATTTATGAATTCGCTATAAGCACAGACAAACAGACCTAACTCTTGGAAGAAAAATCAACAAAAAATATCGTACCTCACATTTAGCCTGAACACTAGCACCATCTATGATCGACATTCCCAAATATCAAATAGCAATATGGGTGTCCCTCGAAGTAGCAAGTATTTTTTATGGGGATTTCCCCTTCTTTCGTCAAAAAGCGCCACTTTGACCAAAACGGAGACATTCCTAACTAAGCCCAAATTTGAAATGACGGTTTTATCGGTACGATGAATGGAAAATGAGTGTTATGTCTGTTTGTCTGTGCTATAAGGCTGTGAACCATTTCGCGAAATTTTTAACTTTTTGGTTAAAATTTGACAGTTCGATGGTTATTTCTCCTTGAGTGGTTAAAATCATTTCAGAATGTGAACCATTTCATATTTGACGGATTGATAGTTTTTTTGCTCAATGAGAGCATACAAGGTGAGGATGAAAATATTCTTTTTTCTGTCCGAGTTAAAATCGGTTAGAATTTTTGCTGTTCATTTGCTTTAATTTGATAGATAAAATTCATCTCATTTCAACCCGGGTTGTTCGAACAAATTTATAATGCGATAAGCATCCATACCAATGTAAAAAAAATCTAACGAAAAATCAGTGAAACTTGTCGAAGCTCTCTTCTCACCTGTGCATATCTCATTGGCTATCAGAACTTGGTTAAAACCTTGGTTAAAACTAACCATGCTCCCGAGCAGGGTTATTTTCGGAAAACCATCGAACTGTCAAATTTTAACCAAAAAGTTAAAAATTTGACAGTTTGATGGTTATTTCTCCTCGAGTGGTTAAAATCAGCTCAGAATGCGAACCATTTCATATTTGACGTATTGATAGTGTTCCGTGATCGTCGTAAGGGGGGCCGGTTATCAACGGGACTGTGATATTATTATGCAATGACGAACAAGTGTCGCGATATGCACACCACCGCCAGCGGCGGTGGCTGCGAACGAACTGAACTCAAGACTCACGTTTATTACCCTATTTATATGTACATCGTTTGACAATAGCTTATTGTTACTACATCTAGCCAGAACAACAATAGCGCTTTGTCTCATATTCGACCGAGTACACTGATTGTTGTTCTGCTAGATGTGAAGGTCAACGCGGTCATATTGCGGCTTTGTGCCGCAACAGATAGTTTTTTTTTGTTCAATGAGAGCCTATCCAGCTTTCCACGAGCGATAATGGCGGTTCTTGAGCACAAGTGGGCACAATCTTTTGACATTCATTGGAGGAGCGTCGAGTTCGCCCTGACGGAGTTACTATGGAAACATCCATGATTGTTTGTTGTTCGAGTGTAAAAATATAAACATTGTTTCATTTTGCAGATTAGCTGAAGTGGAACATAATTGAACGGATTCAAACTTTTGTAGTGGTTTGTGGCCATAATTCCCTAAAAGCACCGGCTCAGGATACTTTCTACAATCGTGCGAATTAAACGTTCGAATGCACTCAGAGGCAAACGTGAACATTGAACTTCATATTAGTCGAACCGTTGCCAAGTTTGCTCTCGAACAGCGTCTCGTTTTGATAAGAAACTTTCCGCTGCGTATTTGGCCATTCTCCCTGAAATATCCGAAAACTGCGAAGCCACAATTCATAAAACTTGTTGTCCGTTCAATTATGTTCTTCTTTAGCTGATCTGCAAAATTGAACAATGTTTACATTCGAACCTTGATTCGAACAACAAACAATCATGGATGTTTCCATAGTAACTCCGTCAGGGCGAACTCGACGCTCCTCCAATGAATGTCAAAAGATTGTGCCCACTTGTGCTCAATAACCGCCATTATCGCTCGTGGAAAGCTGAATAAGGTGAGGATGAAAATATTGTTTATTCTGTTCGAGTTAAAATTGGATGAATTTTTGATGTTGATTTGCTTTTATTTGATAGATGAAATTCATCTCATTTCAACCCGGGTTGTTTGAACAAATTTATTATGCGATAAGCATCCATACCAATGCAAAAAAATTCCAACGAAAAATCAGTGAAACACGTCGAAGCTCTCTTCCTAACCTGTGCATATCTCATTGGCTCTGAAGCGAAACCATCGAACTGTCAAAACCTTGGTCAAAACTATAGAGTGACTATACACAGAGTGGCGACAATGTCAAAATTGGAATGATAATTATCTGTCAGTGTCATTCCATCAATCGAGCCAAGCCCATGGCAGACAACCATGTTCTCGCCGCCAACATCTCGTGTGTGCGAAAGTGAGATAGCAATTCAGCACTGCGTTTCACTCAACTGCCAGCAGTCTGATTTGGGCCCGCTGTCAAATTTTGAGCCCCGGACATGCTGTCGCTGACGTTTACTGCAGCTCGATATACAGATGTCGATGGGGTGAATCGAGCAGACGACCTACCCGATAAAAAATCCCCCCTACTTTTCCTCCGATTTAGTAGGTTCGCGTCGGCTGAATCGCCTGATTTTGGACCCGACGAATCGGCCGATTATCCAACGCGTATGCAGGAAAGAGAAAGAAAAACCTTGGAAAAACCGAGGGGATGCGCTGTCCTATCCCTTGCTATGTATTTGTCTGAGAGAGATTCGCGAAGAGGAAAAATTCTAACGTCAAATGCAGCCAGTACGATCTGTCAAATGCAGCCAGTCGTTATCGTTGTCCCAAAATGGAAAAGTATTGTTAATTCTCATAAGTTTTCTGCCGGTGTTTTTGTGAAAAACACATTCGGAATTGAATTAGTCTTGTTTGTCTCAATTGTAAATTCACATTTTTGCAAAAACTGAAATGCCCGTGTGACAATTAACACCAAAATATGTTATTATAAAATGCACACTTCACACGTCCAATGAGATGTTCACGCACAAGTTTCATTTATTTGCCCGAAAATGAAAGCAAACGTAATAGGAAGACGAAGAACAGCCAAAGCATAAGAAAAAGAAGACCGTCTCCGCGACTCTCTCTCAGGTATTTGTCAGAGGATAACATCGCGCTTCCAAAACTGTCAACGCTTCCAAAAGTGTCAAATTTCAATGCAGTATTGTCAGTTTCTTTGGTAACAAAACGCGCTGCTCACTTCTTTGACAGCTTGCAATCGTCGCCAAAAATCTGCTTGGCCAAGGTGTTGGAACAGGTCAGGAAACGTAAATTTCTTGTCCCTTTCATTCTTAGGCTTTTTTATAGCGTTACATACAAATCTCGAATTGGAGTTGCCGCACCTGTTACAACCACATTGGTTTACATTGACAGCTCATAATAAAATTAAACAAACAGCAAATCAGTTCGCGTTAAATATTTAAATATTTTTCATTAAAGTTGTGTTTCGCTCTCGCAGCAATTTTTAACTGCAGTCCCTAATATTAAAGTGTTTACAGCAACATAAGTAGTGTTTATAGTGACGATGAAAAGGTAAAAAACAAACAGGCTAGAAATATTGAAATGCCAATCTAATTTTCTGCTCTTAACTCATCTGCAGCGTTTGCCCATAGATATGGATTCTGATACTGATACTGGTCAAGATTCGGAATACTCGGCTGAGTTCCTCGATAATGGAAATTCTTTGGAAAACTCAGAGGAAGAAATTCAAAAACTTCCGCAGTTTTATGAAAACTGTCCAGAAACCGAGGCCGAACCTCAAAGTGATGATTTTCCAAGTATTCTTCCAGCGGTCAAACGCAAACGATCTGAAAGCACTTTTGATTTTATGATTTCCATCTACAAGAAAGATTTTCGAGGACAACATCACGACAAAGGAAAAGTGGATTCCAAAGTAATTGCGAAAGAATGGCATGTTTTTGGCGATTCACCAGAGCAGGTTTTCGAACAAATTTGGGGAGCGGTCAGCAGTCACATCCGACGTGAAGTAATAGTATATGACGACCAAAATATGAAGCGAGTTAAATGGGCTAACGATGCAGATCCTGAGTTCGAGGACATGGACAAATATATACTTTTCAAGGATCTTCAACGTAAGCGCACTTACCGAACATTTGATGTACGGGAAAATACAGATATAATGGTTAGATGGAGAGGAAAACTTATAGATGTATACCTACATGTCTATTCTTTGGCGGTAACAAATCAAAAGTTATACGAGTTAGTTAAAAAACTAGAGGCTCCAAATGATCCAGACAGATCAGGAGCTAGCAGTAATAAATCCTTTTTTGGTTTAATTAACGAGCTTAAGGCAATGCATCCGGAAGTATCCGCAGATTCATTTGTATGGACCAACTGGGCGGAACATGTGGAGGCAGCACCAGGATACAGACGTGATGATGTAAAACTAAATCCACCAAATAGTGTAAGATCGCACCTTAGACCTGCACCAACTGATGAATCAGCTATTCTGGAAGAAAATCGACGTGGACTATTTTTTGCTAAAACTATAGTTTGTGCAATGGAAAGTGATATTAAAGTAATCAAGGAGTAGTCGACAAAATTATTAGCCGCAGCCAGCCAGATTCAAGAACATGTCACGGGAATGGAAATACAATTGAAAAGTTACAGCGAAATGTTAACGTCGATGCAGCGCTCACTTGCACCAATGGAAAATGAGCTTAGTCGATTGCTTGCACAATCTGTAACAGACGCAGATGATGTCGACCATATGTAAGAGGACAACCGATTACCCTGAAGCTCAACAAAATCCTTTGCAGCTAAATACTCCAATCTGATAAATAATGTGATTAACTAATATAAGAAATATTTAAAAGAACGAAACAGTTCTGAGTTCTGTTACTGTACTGCTACGCTTTGTTGTTACTCTTTTGCTATGTTGTTGAAATATAGACAAAAATAAACCTGATTAATTCGGATTTCTTTTATTATGTGTATCACATATAACATTTATAAAAAAAACTTGCTCAAATCACTTCTTTCGATTCAAGTTCCGAACAAAAGTCGAAGTTTTGCAACGATTGGTTAAGCCCTACCTTAGGGTCAAAGATACCACCTTCGTTATAGCCGCACTTTCTTATAATTTTGGTGCAATCATAGTTTTTGAAGCTAAGTAAAGCATCGCCTACAACTGTTTTGAGGTCTTTTGGGTCATTTTCCACATAACGTCGTCTTAGGTATCGCTTAATTATGCCAAAAATAATCTCTATCGGATTGTAAAAGGGGCAGTACGCGGGTAAAAAGATCGGGACAATACCCAGGGACCTAAGATACATAATAATGTGTTTATCACAATGGATTCTAGCACCGTCCATCACCCAAACTGAATAGAAACCCGGGTATGTCTGCACATTACCAGATTGTAAAGCAAACGTGCGACAGCACTCGAAAAAAATCTTTCGAGTAAATGTTCCCTTCGTCATGAATGAATCAAGAAGGCCACCCTGACCAAGAAAACAAAGAGTTGACACTCTCGGACGTCGACGAAACTCACCACGGAAAATTAATCTTTTTCCGACAAAACCATAACCTCTGTTGCGTAACATATCTCTGCTATCAAAGGCTGCCTCATCCAAGAAAACTAGGTTTGGCAAATCCCATTGGAATGATAACTCCTCGCAATATTTGGCAATATCAGCGTTACGGACTTGCATTGCTCGACGTTCAAGTTTCTTCCAACTCATACCTTCCGCATGGAGTATCCTTACTATTGAAGCTCGGCATATTGAAATTTTGAATCTATGAAAAAAACGTTTCTGTGCCTCATCGAGAAATAAAGTGGGTTCCCTCATATATAAATTTACAATCCACTGTCGTTTAGCCATGCCGAACTTTCTATATACCAGCTGCTTTTCTTTTTCCGATAAGACACTATTTTGCTTATAAGTAATCCAGGCACATACTGTGGATTTACTTTTGCCGTAAATTTCACAAAGTCGTTGTCTAGATAGTCCCAGGAAAAAGAATCCATAAATACAATGGTACTTTGTATTTAGACTGGCACGTTGACGTCTGACATTATGCCAAATAATGTTGGACATTTTCTGAAATACCAACTTTTTACGATTTTTTATGAAGCATATAGCATTTATACTCACTGTGATATCAAACAAAATGTATTTGTTTCTTTATGGCAGCTATATTTATTAATAAAATGACCTGCAAATTAGCCTGCAAAGCATTAATCAAATGTGGAAATATTTTGTTCGACCAGCCCGACCAGCACATAAGCTGTTTGTTTACTTGACAACATAAATGACATTTGCACTCGCGACGATTCCGGCGATGGTTTCGTCCGCGATGGTTATAATTCATCGCGTACGAAAGGGTGGGAAATTAATAATAACATAGCGAGAAAAAAAAAGAAAAAAGCAAAACATCGAGTTTCTTTGTTCGATGATGTACTCGCTGCTCTCGTTAATGGAGCATTCCCTTGGGAAAAACCGCATTGCATACATTTGGGATGACTTGTCGCCACTCTGTATATAGTCACTCTAGTCAAAACTAACCAAGCTCCCGAGCAGGGTTATTTTCGAAAAACCATCGAACTGTTCAATTTTAACCAAAAAGTTAAAAATTTCGCGAAATGGTTCACAGCAGCCCAGTGTCACCGACCCCCCGGCACGTCGCCATTTTTCTGTGACTGAATATGAAACGTCAAAAATACAGGGCGGGAAATCACTCCATAGAAAATCAATGCGACGCCATTGTTGTTTGGGGTACAATACTGAGGGGTCCAACTTAATGGGGGTACTGTCAAACTGTGTAGACCAAGATAGCGATGTCGTGGAGGTGGGTGTCACCAATACACTCGCACATATGATTTGACAGTACCCCCATACTGACGGGCCCCTCGTTGCTGGGTCCCAAACAACAATGGCCGCTCCATATATTTTCTATGAAATGATTTCCCGCCCAGTGTTTTGACGTTTTAGATTGCCGTCATAGAAACATGGCGACGTGCCGGGGGGTCGGTTCACAGCCTAATGTCGACTAACATTTGAAAAGGGCGGAAAAGCCAACTGTCAAACAGAACGAGTGAGACAAGGGGTTTCCAGTAAGGCGTAAAAGTGCGTAGTAATCAGAGATTACTTTTGTAATCATTTACGAATTAATTAGGTAATCAATGGTAATCAGTAGAGTAATCAATGAATCTTAAGCAATCATTGGTAATCATGATTAATATATAGTAATCATAAGAGATTGATTACTGGTAATCAGAAGTAATCAGTAAGGTAATCAAAAGTAACTTTTTTCGAAGGTGCCTAGTAATCATTGCTGTTGGAAACCCCTTGGAGTGAGAGTTCATTTTCCTGCTGCTCCAGCAAAAAATAAACTCTCGCTCGTTCTGTTTGACAGTTGGCTTATCCGCCCCTTTCAAATGTTGGTCGACATATAGTCACTCTATGTTGTATATATTTAACAAATGCAAAATTGTGTGGCACAGATGCAAATCTGTTCTCATTGATAAATAGATTATTGTTTAAAAAAGATTTAAAGTTAGAAAAAAGACCGTTTTAATGTCGAAGGTAATATTTCCAATAGTTACAAAATAAAAGATTAACGTAAGATGTCTTTCTAGGGAACGAAACGATGGTTCCACTCAACATTCGATGAAGTCGTCGGAGCTGTTTCGCAAAAACATTGTGAACCTCAGACTCACGAAATAACGGCGAAGAAAACGAAGCTCAACGATTCAAATAAGTACAACGCCTCACGTTCAGTTGCCAAGGTGAATACCAGCAACCCACGACCTACTGACTGGTCTGTTGAATTAGCTCCGAAAACTGTTGCCGACCTAGCCGTTCATCAGAAAAAGATAGAGGAACTACAACAGTGGCTGCAAACGTACGAGCGAGTGAAAGACACCGATCCGGTTGCCATCCTGTTAGTTTCCGGTCCACCAGGCTGTGGCAAAAGTACGGCTGTGAGGACGATAGCTGCAGATCAAGGATACCGGATAGCAGAATGGTCCGTACCTGTTGATGTGGATTTGTACTCTCGTGAGGAATTCGATTTTGAAGATGTTCCTTATGAGCACGTTACCTTTCGCGAGAATCAGAGACTACAGTTTGATAAGTTTCTGTATAAAACGTCCCGATATTGTTCGATATTTGAAACAGAAACAGATAAAAAGTTACTTTTAGTGAAAGATTTACCAAACATTTTTCTGCGGGATCCGGATGCATTTCGTAGTTCATTGGAAGCATTCCATGATGCCGGAGCATCACCGTTGGTGTTTGTTGCAACGGAAACATCCAGCAAAAAGTTGGATATTATGTACAACCTTTTTCCATCATCCGTTTTGCTGGAGTATAAAATCCATCACATAACACTGAATAGTGTTTCTACCACTTTAATGAGAAAGGCAGTCAAACGAATCACCTCTTTAATGGGTCGTATCGATATGGAGCATAACTATCGAGTTCCTACTCAGGAGACGATTGATAGCATCATCTTGTCGTCGCAGGGTGATTTGCGGAATGCAACTATAAACATACATTTTGCTTCTCTTAAAAATGCTCCACAGTTAACGACAGAATGTGTTAATATCCGAGAGGTCCTGAACAGTTCGGGAGCAGCTGTTGTAAAAGGTAAAAATAAGAAAAAGGAGATTAAATTAAAATCAATCGGTTGTAACGAGAGTCTGACGCTGATGCACGCACTTGGACGAGTTTTCAATCCAAAGTGTAAGTATTACTGCATTCGAATTTCTCTAAAAGTTGATTTATCAACACTCATCTTACAGTTGAGCAAACAAATGGCAACCCAGGCACACAAAAGTTTCATCACTCACCTGAGGACCTGACGGACTCGTTCATTTCACAGCCAGGATCGATGATTTCGCTACTGCATTCAAATTATGTAGTGCGATTTACTGATATAGAGGACGTCACTAGCGCGGCAGATGCGCTTAGTCTAGCGGATGTTATTATGAATGAGTACCGTGAGGACGCTATGGCCAGCCACGGTTTAAACATTGTCGTACGTGGCATGATGGTAGCGAATCGAAAAACCGCCAGCGGTTGGCAGCAAATAAGGAAGAAAAAAACCTTCAGCAAACCCAGGTGAGTTATACGCAAGATGCTTCACTCGGTGACAGCGTAAGACGCACTGTTTGTTTGAAGCAGCTCATATATGTATTCCTTTTTAGTATCGGCTGTCACGACGAGGTGCTGAAAAAACATGGTCTCGAAACGTCTTCTATTTCAACAGGCCTCTTTATTACCGAATACAAACATTATCTAAACATCATACAATCGGAACAAGGCTGGAACGTTAATTGTACATAATATTCCGTTTGCTTTTAAATTGATATTGTGTTATGTTGATTAAATTGATTGTGTTATGTGTGTCAATTTTACACCAAGTCAATCGCATTTGATTTATATGTATAACAGAGTAAAAACATGGTTACAAGGTAATAGGTATCTCTACAGGATTCGATGCATTATTGAAGACGTCCTCGTTTTTTGATGTAGGACTACGTCTTACGGCAAGTATTGAGATAGAGTGTCATTCCAAAAAATCAAAAAACGTGAACGTGAGCGTCACGAAAAATGAAAGGTTTTGAGCGCTAATAGCTCAGCGGTCTTCCGATCGATTTTTAATATTCTTACATCAATCGATCGGAAAATCTTCTAAGAATTGACCCAAATGAAGAAAAGTATGGATTCTTAATGTTGAACTATTGAAAAATTGAAAATAATGAACCTTTGTTTTACCAGAATTCTCGCTTCGTGATTGGTTGGAAGATTCTTTACGATGATCTAAACCTATACCAATTTGATATCTGGGCTTGGGAAGTAAGCCAAAACAAGTGACAAAGTTTCCTCATTTCAACAAGATTTCTTAACACCGCGGTTCAACCTAGACCATTTTGATGTCCTTGCCTGGGAAGTACGCCAGAGAGAGTGACAAAGCCCCCTCGTGCCAACAGATTTCTTACGAACGCGATTAAACCTAGTCCAATCTGATGTCTGTGTTAGGGAAGTGTGCCAGAAAAAATGACACAAGTTCGTCGTCCCAACAGATGTTCAAATTCTTTACTGCGAGACGATTAAGGGGGCATTGTACTTTTTCAATTTGAAAAAATCGAATTTTTGAAGTAGGACTACTTCTTTGATTTCTATATTGGGGTGCACTTTAGAAAAACGAAAAGGGAACATGTAACGAAAAGTGGTTATGGTTTGCACGCTTATAACTTATAGTTACTATATATATAGTTCGGCGGATAGAAAATCGGGAGCCAAATAAACGTCAAAAGCGGAGCCAAAAGCTTTTCAAAATCCAAAATGCAGGAGTAATGTTAAAAAAATACACTTTATTTTCATAGAACTAGTCATTTTCAACACCCGCCAGTGATTATTTTTCGTAAAAACCTGCACATTTCACCATAATTTCAAATTTAATTTCATAAATCAGGGATGCCAATTCGCCTGGTTTTCTATCCGCCGAACTATATATATAGTAACTATATTATAACTCAATCATCCGTCAACAGATTCTAGAGATATTGGTATCAATCGATTGGAAATTTTTTAAAAAATCCATAACAATACAATAGATTCCATGTTTTCCAAACAAACGTTTAATAATTGAGAAAATTTTAGACGGATATTCATTATTTCATTATTTTCATGTTTTTGCCTTCCCACGCCAATGCTTCCCTAGCACAGATGACAGAAATATATACGAAATGAGCTATGGGTTAAGCTGACCTTTGATTGTATTTAATTTACGCTCTATAGAATCCGCTCGAAAATTGTTGAGCTTCAGCGGTTGCTGCTTGCTCGGAATAAGGCATCGAAGACATTCAAATTCACCAAGCAAGACGCCAACAAACCGAAGAAGCCACCGACTCGTCCGCCAGCGAACGATATGGTCTTTGCTGCTATCAATACCCAGTAAAATCAATGGATCCTCGCTGCAAGCCGTTAGAAGTAAATCCCCGCTAGCCACAATTGTGACGTTCCAAGGTTGGACACATTCGTGAAAAAGGTTTTGAAATTAGCTGTCGAAAAGCTGGTCCAAGCAAAAAGAACAGGAGATTCCGATTCGTTCAAGGTTGATAAAACGGACGAAAACAATTTATCTTTGCTAACTGCTGCAAAGGCGGCTCCGATTAAAACTGTACTAGTAAATATGCGATGGTGCCCCCGAACAAAAATCTACTAAGCCAATGAAAACCGTAGCAAAGGCACCGAAAGCCCCAGAGTCAAAGGAAGTCGTTCCAGCGGAGAAGGTGCCCGAAAAAAACTGCTGCCTAGATGTAAATTTCGTTGATTTGCATTACTAATATCTGGTAGAAAACAATCAGCTCTTTTAAGAACTACTGAACAAAAGTATACGAAGCAGTAAAATTGATTTTTCTCACATTTTAAAGTGATGTTGGCAGTTTAGTATGAGCGTTCGAAGTACGAGCCCGTCAGAAATTACATGTTTAAACTGTATTAAAACAAACCTTCCGAAGAATCAAGAATATTTCTGTCTTCTTTTTCCTATCGCGCTTTGCGGCCTTTCCACTGATTTTCGGTGGCATGAAGACGATGTCGATGCTTCATATTAGGTTGAGGTTGCTCTGCAGAAACTGGTAGCTCTTCATTAAGGAAGCACCGGACACCGGTTTTGTTCAAACAATGTATTGTACGGTTTCGTTGTACGTTGTACCGCCTTTCTTTCGTGTCTATGATTCTCTGCCCTACGTTGATCCGCCTTTGTTACAACTTGGTGGCGTTTGCTCTGGTATATAATCAGAAGTAAGCCGGCGAACGGCATCATTTCCGCATTGACATCGGTACGGTACAGAGCAGAGAGTTGCGATTATATCTCCCTCACTGGACTCGGCAAACTAGTAAAACGCAGCGCAACGGCAGCAGCAGCAGCAGCAGCAGCATCAGCCGATCATTGTTTGGTGTAGAGTGCGCAGAACGCGTTGGTACCGGAGCATCGATCTATTATCTGCTATATTAGAATATTTGGTTGCGGGAGCGGAAGAGCTTGAATTAATGGAAAATGCTCTGTCCGGTAACCATTGTCACCATTACCCTGGGAGGTGTTGTTTCAAACATTCAAACCATTCTGCTGGCCGGATTTTCAACCTCATAAATTACCACAACCCGTCCTTTTTAGGACGAACGAATTTGTTAATGAAGAGATGAAAATTTTCTGTATACTAAATTTCTTTAATTAAATTTCCAAATGTCGCTGATTCTTTAAATCATGAAGAATTTCTTCTGATTTGATCTATAAAACGTTAAATATGTGGTGACTCACCATGCGGTCTTCTAACTCATGACGTTGCTTGAATTTTATTTTTGCTAAAAAATTTTGCCTTCTCACGCCAATACTTCCCTAACACGGATGACAGAAATATATAGGAGAACAGCTATGGATTAAATTCCCTTTGAATCAAAGGGATCAAAGTTTGATTGTATTTAATTTACGCTCTATAGAATCCGCTCGAAAATCGTTGAGCTTCAGCTGTTCTTCCCCGGAATAAGGCAACGAAGACATCCAAATTCACTAAGCGAGACGCCAATAAACCGAAGAGTCAACGGATCCTCGTTGCAAGCCGTCTAGAAGTATATCACCGCCAGCTACAATTGTGACGTTTCAAGATTGGACACATTCGTGAAAAAGGCTTTGAAGTTAGTTTTCAACAAGAGAAAGCTGGTCCAAACAAAGAACTGGCGCTTCCAGTTCGTTCGCCTTCCAAACTTGCTAGCGAGAAGCAAGATTACTAAGTCAATGAAGACCATAGCAAAGGCATCGAAAACTCCAAAGCCAAAAGAAGTTCTAACGGAGAATGCTGTCCGAAAAAAGCTGCTGCCAAGCAGTAAATTTCTTCGATTTGTATTATTAACAGCTGGTAGAAAACAATCAGTTCTTTTAAGAACTACTGAATAAGTATATGAAGCAGTTGAATTGATTTTGCGAACGGCATCATTTTTGCGTTGTTTGGGTTACAAATAATAATGAGAGGTACGATTTTATCTCCCTGTCCGGACGCGGCAAAGGTGGTAAAACTCGGCAGCAGCCGATTATTGTTTGGTGTGGAGTAAAAATTACGCCGACCGTGTTGGATTCGAAACATCGATCTATTTAAAACAAAGCTGTCAGACTGGTGCAGTATTTTGCTTACGAATGATTAAATTGAAACTTTCATTCTTTACTTTGCTTGTTTATTATTTAGTTGCGAAAATAGTAAAACTTATGCGACCTTGCCATTTCCAGCACACCACAGACGACCTTCATAGCGTAATGGCGAATTGCTGTAAATTACGGCATCACGAAACAAAATACAGATGCCAGCGGTCCAGTGCCAGTCCAGGCAGAATCGTAATCGTGTTCCCAACCTTCCTTAACAAAACAGCAGCATGTCCATGATGTAGTCGAAACCAGAGATGCCATATTTTCTAAGAAAGTGTCTGGAACTGTTTGAAAACCGAAAAAATCGAGCAGTTTTCCGGCTACTCGAATTTTCTGGTTTGAAAATAATCTGCGAAAATCTGCACACTTTTTTAGGAAGTCTGTGAAAGTTTAAAGAGCTTCGAACAAAAAAATCTGCACCAAAACAATAAAAGTCATAAAAACTGCAAATATCTGCAAATTTATAATGATCTGCAAGACTGTTCCAAAAATCTGGAATTTGCAGACAAATCTGCAAGTCTGGTATCCCTGGTCGAAACAAATCGTATCACATACACATGTGTTTAAAGCTGCCTAGCGGAACCTGGGATGCCAGATTTTTGCAAAAAATAATCTGCATCTACCCGAAACTGTTCGAAATAATTCCCCAAATCTGCACCAACATGTATCACATGTAAGAACACAATTCTTTAATGCGCAACTTGAGTATCTATATATGAAAATCATACAAATATCACCGGCTTTAGCATTGGGAGACGAATTGCACTACATTCGTAGTCCTACTTCAAGCCTGCGCCCGTGCCACTAGGCATGGACCCTTGTACTTTTTTTATTATTTCGAAAGATTAACATTTTGACCGTATGTGTTTCAAGTCATTTCGATGAATTCCAAAAATTGACAAAGTTACAGCTATTTGTACCGCGCATGTTTGGAGCGATTACACAGCGAATAAAAACTTCAACGTCGTTTTTCTCGAAACCAGGTTTTGAAGGTTGGTACCATGAATATCTCAAGAACGGCTCAAGCAATTCTCATGATTCTGTTTTGTTTCAAAGCCAACAAATTTATCTAGTGTTTGACTGATCCTTTTTTCGATATTACAATTTTTGTATTTTTCAGAAATGTTTAAAGTCAATTTTTTCGACTAAGAACCTTACTTTTATGTTTGAATGTCCGCCATTTTGTTATGCGTTCGAATTTTAAAAAAAGGATGGGTCAAACACGAGATAATTTAATATACTTTCATGTCGTTTTGGAATTTTTCAATTGGGATAAGCCCCCCAGCGCCAATCCATGGTACCGCAATTCATGTTTTTTTCGAATGATCAAGTCCAAGGAGCCGTAGGGGAGAGGGGAAGAAGTTCATACCTGCAAACAAAATTATAAATATTAGTATAAAGTGCAATGTTTAGAATGCAAAAAAACCCGAATAGATTCGCTTGTTGCGTTATCGAGAAAAAAATATTTGAAATAAGGCAAAAAATATGGTGTAAAAAGTACTATGCCCCCTTAACCCTTTATAAGGCAGTGGCAACTATATTGCCACCAACGAAAAACATTGTTTTTGCTTTTCTAACAATATCGTTTTAGCATATTATGTACTCAATATGTTCTGATAGCCTTTGGCAACATTCTCAATGTTCTTAAATCGCTGAATTTGTAAAAATGGTAATTTACGAACCACTTTTATGAAAACAAATCTTGGTTTTTGAGTGTCAACAGTAAATTTGGTTTAAATTCGTAGAAAAACCATTAAATTGGAAACTTTTTGGATGGTAATATTCAGTTTACGGCGTTTTGTGATAGATTATGTGGATTTATCCAAAAACTTAGAACCAATATTCGAGAACATGTTTTTTGGGCTTAACGGGCAGCGGCAAACATATTGCCACCAACGTTTTGCGCTAGACGGGCAGTGGCAACTATATTGCCACCAATTTTTTCAAGTTTTTCAGCAATTTTCTCATCAAAAAGAATATAAATGAGTTCTACCGAATGTTAACATTGTGTTTCGCTAAAGTTTGTGTTAATTCCACGCGTAGTTGCCACGGCCTTATAAAGGGTTAAACCTCGGCGAATTTGATATCTGTGTTGGAAAAATGTGCTACAGCTGTAGTGTTCGGTTATAATATGACTATATGAATACGCATGCTTGCCGTATCATTAGAAGTGTAGTGAAAAGATGTGCTGTTGATAAAATAGGATTGAATTGGTAAAATCCTTTCAACGTGGGAAACCATGGATAATAAAAATAATTTTTAATTTCAGTAAGGTAGCAGGAAAATAATAGTTTGTGTTCTTGATTTTGTTAAATTGTTTCCAAAGGCACATAGAAATAACTCTGAAATATTTTGAGAATTGAACGTATGCAATGTTACTACTTTGATAAATGTTACATACATAGCATGTATATATGTTGCATATAGCATGTATACATGCAGAATCGAATGATTACAAGCATGAATACATGCTACTATCACTACAAAGAGATTTACGTAGTTCTGCGTCACCTATATATGCGGGCGTGTCTTGTACACAACCCCTCTGATTTTTTCTTTTCGTTACTCGCGTCAACTTGGATTTCTAGGCGTGCTAAAACCAAACAGAATTTACTCGTATACTAATGCCACTTGGTGAATAACTTATGAAACTTTTTCCACCGTTTGAAAGATCTTGGTCTGCGGATCAACTTTACTGAAAACAGTAATACAGTGGTATTCCGATTATATCTACACCTGGTTTAATCTACACCCGATTTTAGGTACCCCCGATTTTGTCTACTTTTTTAACCCGGTTTTATCTACTTGTTTTTTAAATTGTTATTTCAACCATGCGGCATTTGGAAGATTTCATGAATTTATGCATAACAGAGAATATTTCTTTGTATTTTATAGTTTACTATGTGGCATCTGTGGCATGTAATTATACGCAGAATGGGTATAATAATGCTGCAGTCAAATACGCAAAGTAACTTCCATTTATTTTGTAACGCATATTTTTAACATTCAACAGATTTTTTTTATACCATAACGGGCACACACCATCTCCGCTAGGAACTATGGTTATCACCTTTCTTTCCTTAAAAATTTTCATTTCTTGAACCACTGAATCGATTTTAATGATTTTATCAGGGACCGAAACGGTTACATTTTTTCTATACATTTGCCAGTGTGCAGTGCCATGTCATAATCTCAGCCAATACCGTCGCTTCGTATTCGCTATGTAAGCACAAATCGATCTCTTGTACTCTCAAGTAAGTGGTCGATAAAAGGCGTATAGCTCCTCCGCCATCATCCCACCTCGTCGATCATTCCGGCTCCCGCTTGGTCTGCATCACTGCTAAATTTGCTTCTAATCAGAATTTGTGTCATTCTGCACCATCAGTCGCCGCTACCAGGGGCGGACTGGGAGCCAAAGGGCCCACCGGGCCTTTGAGATTAAGGGCCCCGTGCAACTTGACTCGACTCAGGCACGTCAAGTGTCGAGTATCGGGAGAACGGGCAGCATAGCGGCTCGATGCTCGAAGCAAAACAAACTCGCTATTAGGACCGAGTTATTAGCTTTTAGCGTGTGCGTCATATTAGCGGTTCACGGTACTTTAGTTTGGACGCATTTTTCTTCAACCCAATCTTCGCTACTTTGAGTTTTAGTTTTTGCAGCCACCACCACAGATGTTGTTCTATCGACAATATCCATTTCATTGGCAAAGCAGACGAACTAACTAGATTTGCTGACGATTGTGCCTGTGTGTTGCTCCTTTCATAACATCCTGTAACGGCATGTTGTACAGCCCACCTGAGGGACCATCACGTTAATAAAGTCCACTGCGAGGTTAGAATGGCCATGATTTTACGGTCGATGGTAACATACGCAACTTTGAAATCAATGAAATAATTGTGCGTAGAATTCTGTATTCATGAACTTCTTGGAGGATCTGCCGCAGCGTGAATATTTGATTCTTTACTGACCGTGCTTCAGCGAACCCGGAAGAGAACTTTCCACATTCTGATAAGTGCCACTGCGCATTTTTGCCAGCAATGCAACGTTTTGCTCATCTATCACCCATTCATAATTCTGCAGATTTTAAGTTATAGGGTTAATGACATGCAAAATTGCAAGTATCAAATAAGCGGATTTTATAAACGATAGGATGTCAACAGTTCAATATAGATAAGTAGCTTACTGCGTCTTCACATCAGAACAAAACAGTTCATAGTGCAGGCGATTCCCGTGCCGAGTTATAGCTATCCCTGGGATTAAACTCTTGGATTCTCGTATAAGAATTCTGCTTCTATAAGTAAGGTATTCTGTGCGAATCCTCTGCAGAATTTCTTCACACGATTCCAATGTGTGGAATGCCCGATACTCTGCGCGAATCTTTTTGGTTCGTCCTGATAGAGCTGCGGAAAAAAGAACCAACCGTCTAAAAATGTCAGTACGAAGAGCACGTGCTCGCCAGTCCAGAGGAGAGGTTCGCCAGCAACGACACACGGAGTTTCTACAAAGCGGTCAGGTGCAAGAATTTTGCCATGCCTGTGATGTGCAATGATAGTGCTGGCAACCTGCTTTCTGACAAAACGACGGTAGCAGCCAGGTGGAAGAGTATTTCCAGACGCTGTTGAATAGAGAAGTAAACAGGAAGATCAGCAAGTACAGGATAAGAATTTTGAGCGACGGCCAAACTGTGGAGCCATTAACACAGGAGGAGGTCAAAAGAGCAATCAGTGAGCTGAAAAACGGTAAGGTTGCTGTAAAGGATGGTATCCTGGCTGAACTTCTAAAAGCGAGGAGCGAGCAGCTGTACGAAACAATTCGCCTCCTCATTGTCAGGAACAGAATATGGGAGGAAAACAAATATCGGAGGCCTCATTGGCCTCATTTCCCATAATTTTAAAAACGGACATCGACTTGGGAGTAAAAACTATCGAGACATTACGTTGCTCAATTTTGCCTATAAGGTGCTCTCCCTATCGTGTGTGGCTGAGTCCGTTAGCTGAGTTCTTCGTCGGCGAGTATCAAGCTGGTTTTCATGAGGGTCGCTTCACGATGGATCAGATATTTACCCTGCGTCTAGTAACTGACGAGTTCCGGGAGTACAACTTGCAGATTCATCATGTTTTATGGATTTCAAGGCGGCATACGATTCAGTAAAACGAAATGAGCTGTGACAGTTAACGCTAGGACATGGTTTTCCCACAGAACTAGTTACGTTGATTCGTGTGACGTCATCCAGCGTCACAAAATTAAAAAGCGTAAAAATTATAAGTCAGAATAGCAGATGAGACCTCACGTGCTTCTTGATTTTGCGGATGACGTCGATATTACCGAAATAAAAAGTACAGCAGCGAAAGAAGCCTTTAGGTCATTCATTGAGAAATTGGGACTTACCATTAACACCGCCAAAACGAAGTACATGGCATGGAAATCCAAATGGTGTTGGTGTCGAAGAGGAACTGAATATATTTTGATATGCTCGTGATATGTGACAACGATGTAAGTCGCAAAATAAAACGACTAATTGCAGCTGCGAATTAGCCTTTACGCAGGCATTACATTTTGTAGCTGAAGTCCTGTAGCTTGCAAATTCGCATAAACTGACGCTCTAGAGAACACTAATCCTCTCGGTGGCCCTTTACGGACATGAATCATGGACGCTAAAAGAAGCTGATCGACGAATGCATTTGCCCGGTTGCCCGGTGGGCCAGTCCGCCCCTGGCTCCTTGTTGAATCACTTGCCTTGCCGGAAGCTGACTGTGATTGCTCCGGAACTCATGCAGGTAGATCAGGTATGGGTTTCTGTTGCGTTTTCCAACCATATTCGGATCGTGATTGATGGGACGGCCACTGTTTCGGTTCATCTTGCTGTAAAGTTTTCGTATGGATTCAAGGAAGGTCCACATTCGAATGACAGTTTTCCGCGTTGGAAGACCTTGCTAACTAGATTTTTTCGCTTGTTGCGTCCGAGGACGGGAGATTGCTAGGTGATAAAAACAAGCCAAATAACAACCCATAGCAACATGAGCTATGTAATCACTCTTACTACAGTAACTTTCCGATTTTGTCAGTTTTTTATCCTGATTTTGTCAACCAGATTCTAATAAGATTCGAAATCACGATCACTAGCTTGTCGGTAACCTCTACATAACGCCCTCTGCGTAGCAACTGCCATTGTCGTTCGCGGTCGCCATATGATTCATTTTTATGTTTCTGAACAAGGGGAAGATAGGACGGAATTACAGAATGTGCGCAACTGGATACGAATTCGAATGCGCTATCTTCATCTGGTGTATCCAAGTCATCGAAAAATATTCCTCCTACGCCACGGCATTCATTTCGATGGGGAATAAAAAAATACTTGTCACACCATTCCTTGAATTTAGGATAATAATCATTATCATGTTCATCGCAGGCCTGTTTCAGAGTCCGATGGAAATGAAGTGCGTCCTCCTCATTGAGGTAATATGGTGTAAGATCCGTTCCTTAAAAAAATATGTTTAACGATTTACAATAAAATTTTCAATTTGACTTACCTCCACCGAACCACCATTGTTTATTGCCCTTTGAATCTGTTACTTCAAAGTAGCGGTAATTAAAGTGGATTGTGGGAATCATTGGATTACGTGGGTGGATTACAGCGCTGACTCCTGTGGCAAAGAAAGGTATATCGCCTTCGGCGAGTTCTTTTCCTCGTGATCTCATTTGTTGTATAGCTCCTTTTGGTAGCAAACCATGAACGACCGATACATTGACCCCGGCCTTTTCAAAAACGTCTCCGTCCTGAAGTACACAGGTTATTCCACCTCCACCTTCTTTCCGTTCCCAACGATCAACAGTGAATTTTTTCCCAAAAAATTCCTCGTTTTGTAATGCGTGACAAATTCTGCTTGAATTTTCATAACCAGTAGCTCCATTTTAGTTTTCATATCGTCAGGATTAGCCGCCAGTAACGTTTTAGACGTAATTGGCTCAGCCATGAATATTCCAGCTGGTCGAAGCTTTGATGCCATGTATATTTCATTGTTTTTTAAATAAGTTGCAATAGCAGTACCAGCTATCGCCGCACCAGTGACTCTTGAAGAAATAATATTTGTACATTATACATTATAACATATTAAATACCTACAGACGGTAGATAATCTACAGACGCGCAAAGAGCGTGGCATAAAACACCAATCGAACCGTCAAATCGAGGCACCAAATGAGCAAAGTAAACAAACTTGTGTTTCGTATAGGCAGGGAAGACTAAATTTTGTAATCTACCTGAAATGTTGAAACTTAAACTATTGATTTACTAACAACATATGGATTAGTTACCCTCGATATATCATATAATGCTATAAAAAATTCAATTGTCTTGTTCAATTTGCAAAATATGCGTCGTAATTCGCGAAGTTCCACGGAACATACCTCGCGATTCACGCAACTTACTGCTGATTATAGGAAGATTGATCCAAAAATATTTAAAGTTAGAAAAAACACTGTTTTAAATGTCGAAGGTAATATTTCCAATAGTTACAAAATAAAAGATTAACGTAAGATGTCTTTCTAGGGAACGGAACGATGGTTCCACTCAACATTCGATGAAGTCGTCGGAGCTGTTTCGCAAAAACATTGTGAACCTCAGACTCACGAAATAACGGCGAAGAAAACGAAGCTCAACGATTCAAATAAGTACAACGCCTCACGTTCAGTTGCCAAGGTGAATACCAGCAACCCGCGACCTACTGACTGGTCCGTTGAATTAGCTCCGAAAACTGTTGCCGACCTAGCCGTTCATCAGAAAAAGATAGAGGAACTACAACAGTGGCTGCAGACGTACGAGCGAGTGAAAGACACCGATCCGGTTGCCATCCTGTTAGTTTCCGGTCCACCAGGCTGTGGCAAAAGTACGGCTGTGAGGACGATAGCTGCAGATCAAGGATACCGGATAGCAGAATGGTCCGTACCTGTTGATGTGGATTTGTACTCTCGTGAGGAATTCGATTTTGAAGATGTTCCTTATGAGCACGTTACCTTTCGCGAGTATCAGAGACTACAGTTTGATAAGTTTCTGTATAAAACGTCCCGATATTGTTCGATATTTGAAACAGAATCAGATAAAAAGTTACTTTTAGTAAAAGATTTACCAAACATTTTTCTGCGGGATCCGGATGCATTTCGTAGTTCATTGGAAGCATTCCATGATGCCGGAGCATCACCGTTGGTGTTTGTAGCAACGAAAACATCCAGCAAAAAGTTGGATATTATGTACAACCTTTTTCCATCATCCGTTTTGCTGGAGTATAAAATTCATCACATAACACTGAATAGTGTTTCTACCACTTTAATGAGAAAGGCAGTCAAACGAATCACATCTTTAATGGGTCGTATCGATATGGAGCATAACTATCGAGTTCCTACTCAGGAGACGATTGATAGTATCATCTTGTCGTCGCAGGGTGATTTGCGGAATGCAACAATAAACATACATTTTGCTTCTCTTAAAAATGCTCCACAGTTAACGACAGAATGTGTTAATATCCGAGAGGTCCTGAACAGTTCGGGAGCAGCTGTTGTAAAAGGTAGAAATAAGAAAAAGGAGATTAAATTAAAATCAATCGGTTGTAACGAGAGTCTGAGGGTGATGCACGCACTTGGAAGAGTTTTCAATCCAAAGTGTAAGTATTACTGCATTCGAGTTTTTCCAAAAATTTGATGCATCAACACTCATCTTACAGTTGAGCAAACAAATGGCAACCCAGGCACAGAAAAGTTTCATCACTCACCTGAGGACCTGACGGACTCGTTCATTTCACGCGGAAAACTGTCATTCGAATGTGGACCTTCCTTGAATCCATACGAAAACTTTACAGCAAGATGAACCGAAACAGTGGCCGTCCCATCAATCGCGATCCGAATATGGTTGGAAAACGCACCAGAAACCCATACCTGAACTACCTGCATGAGTTCCGGAGCAATCACAGTCAGCTTCCGGCAAGGCAAGTAATTCAACAAGGAGCTGCCGCTTGGCAGCAGATGGACCAGGAATCCCGGATGCCATATATAGAGATGGCTCACTCCGTCCCCTATGTACCCAGAACCAGAGGTTTTCCCGGAGGAGGTCGTCGAAATGCAGCCGGTTCTGGTGGACGTCGACCGGCCACTCGCACCAGCAGAAAACGAACTAGCCGTTTTTTTTTGTTAATTTTTTCTTTTTTTTTTCTTTCTAATAAGGCTTATACAAATTTGCTAAAAAGTTTAGTTTCTGGTCTCGAAATAATGTCGAAGGGGGGGCAAGAAAAAATAAATAAAACCAAACCTTTTGTAACTGAACAAATGTTGTTCAGTTACAAAAGGTTTGGTTTTATTTATTTTTGACAATGAATGACAGTTTTCCGCGTTGGAAGACCATGCTAACTAGATTTTTTCGCTTGTTGCGTCCGAGGACGGGAGATTGCTAGGTGATAAAAACAAGCCAAATAACAACCCATAGCAACATGAGCTATGTAATCACTCTTACTACAGTAACTTTCCGATTTTGTCAGTTTTTTATCCTGATTTTGTCAACCAGATTCTAATAAGATTCGAAATCACGATCACTAGCTTGTCGGTAACCTCTACATAACGCCCTCTGCGTAGCAACTGCCATTGTCGTTCGCGGTCGCCATATGATACATTTTTATGTTTCTGAACAAGGGGAAGATAGGACGGAATTACAGAATGTGCGCAACTGGATACGAATTCGAATGCGCTATCTTCATCTGGTGTATCCAAGTCATCGAAAAATATTCCTCCTACGCCACGGCATTCATTTCGATGGGGAATAAAAAAATACTTGTCACACCATTCCTTGAATTTAGGATAATAATCATTATCATGTTCATCGCAGGCCTGTTTCAGAGTCCGATGGAAATGAAGTGCGTCCTCCTCATTGAGGTAATATGGTGTAAGATCCGTTCCTTAAAAAAATATGTTTAACGATTTACAATAAAATTTTCAATTTGACTTACCTCCACCGAACCACCATTGTTTATTGCCCTTTGAATCTGTTACTTCAAAGTAGCGGTAATTAAAGTGGATTGTGGGAATCATTGGATTACGTGGGTGGATTACAGCGCTGACTCCTGTGGCAAAGAAAGGTAAATCGCCTTCGGCGAGTTCTTTTCCTCGTGATCTCATTTGTTGTATAGCTCTTTTTGGTAGCAAACCATGAACGACCGATACATTGACCCCGGCCTTTTCAAAAACGTCTCCGTCCTGAAGTACACAGGTTATTCCACCTCCACCTTCTTTCCGTTCCCAACGATCAACAGTGAATTTTTTCCCAAAAAATTCCTCGTTTTGTAATGCGTGACAAATTCTGCTTGAATTTTCATAACCAGCAGCTCCATTTTAGTTTTCATATCGTCAGGATTAGCCGCCAGTAACGTTTTAGACGTAATTGGCTCAGCCATGAATATTCCAGCTGGTCGAAGCTTTGATACCATGTATATTTCATTGTTTTTTAAATAAGTTGCAATAGCAGTACCAGCTATCGCCGCACCAGTGACTGATATTTGTACATTATACATTATAACATATTAAATACCTACAGACGGTAGATAATCTACAGACGCGCAAAGAGCGTGGCATAAAACACCAATCGAACCGTCAAATCGAGGCACCAAATGAGCAAAGTAAACAAACTTGTGTTTCGTATAGGCAGGGAAGACTAAATTTTGTAATCTACCTGAAATGTTGAAACTTAAACTATTGATTTACTAACAACATATGGATTAGTTACCCTCGATATATCATATAATGCTATAAAAAATTCAATTGTCTTGTTCAATTTGCAAAATATGCGTCGTAATTCGCGAAGTTCCACGGAACATACCTCGCGATTCACGCAACTTACTGCTGATTATAGGAAGATTGATCCAAAAATATTTAAAGTTAGAAAAAACACCGTTTTAAATGTCGAAGGTAATATTTCCAATAGTTACAAAATAAAAGATTAACGTAAGATGTCTTTCTAGGGAACGAAACGATGGTTCCACTCAACATTCGATGAAGTCGTCGGAGCTGTTTCGCAAAAACATTGTGAACCTCAGACTCACGAAATAACGGCGAAGAAAACGAAGCTCAACGATTCAAATAAGTACAACGGCTCACGTTCAGTTGCCAAGGTGAATACCAGCAACCCGCGACCTACTGACTGGTCCGTTGAATTAGCTGCGAAAACTGTTGCCGACCTAGCCGTTCATCAGAAAAAGATAGAGGAACTACAACAGTGGCTGCAAACGTACGAGCGAGTGAAAGACATCGACCCGGTTGCCATCCTGTCAGTTTCCGGTCCACCAGGCTGTGGTAAAAGTACGGCTGTGAGGACGATAGCTGCAGATCAAGGATACCGGATAGCAGAATGGTCCGTACCTGTTGATGTGGATTTGTACTCTTGTGAGGAATTCGATTTTGAAGATGTTCCTTATGAGCACGTTACCTTTCGCGAGAATCAGAGACTACAGTTTGATAAGTTTCTGTATAAAACGTCCCGATATTGTTCGATATTTGAAACAGAATCAGATAAAAAGTTACTTTTAGTAAAAGATTTACCAAACATTTTTCTGCGGGATCCGGATGCATTTCGTAGTTCATTGGAAGCATTCCATGATGCCGGAGCATCACCGTTGGTGTTTGTAGCAACGAAAACATCCAGCAAAAAGTTGGATATTATGTACAACCTTTTTCCATCATCCGTTTTGCTGGAGTATAAAATCCATCACATAACACTGAATAGTGTTTCTACCACTTTAATGAGAAAGGCAGTCAAACGAATCACATCTTTAATGGGTCGTATCGATATGGAGCATAACTATCGAGTTCCTACTCAGGAGACGATTGATAGTATCATCTTGTCGTCGCAGGGTGATTTGCGGAATGCAACAATAAACATACATTTTGCTTCTCTTAAAAATGCTCCACAGTTAACGACAGAATGTGTTAATATCCGAGAGGTCCTGAACAGTTCGGGAGCAGCTGTTGTAAAAGGTAGAAATAAGAAAAAGGAGATTAAATTAAAATCAATCGGTTGTAACGAGAGTCTGACGGTGATGCACGCACTTGGAAGAGTTTTCAATCCAAAGTGTAAGTATTACTGCATTCGAGTTTTTCCAAAAATTTGATGCATCAACACTCATCTTACAGTTGAGCAAACAAATGGCAACCCAGGCACAGAAAAGTTTCATCACTCACCTGAGGACCTGACGGACTCGTTCATTTCACGCGGAAAACTGTCATTCGAATGTGGACCTTCCTTGAATCCATACGAAAACTTTACAGCAAGATGAACCGAAACAGTGGCCGTCCCATCAATCGCGATCCGAATATGGTTGGAAAACGCACCAGAAACCCATACCTGAACTACCTGCATGAGTTCCGGAGCAATCACAGTCAGCTTCCGGCAAGGCAAGTAATTCAACAAGGAGCTGCCGCTTGGCAGCAGATGGACCAGGAATCCCGGATGCCATATATAGAGATGGCTCACTCCGTCCCCTATGTACCCAGAACCAGAGGTTTTCCCGGAGGAGGTCGTCGAAATGCAGCCGGTTCTGGTGGACGTCGACCGGCCACTCGCACCAGCAGAAAACGAACTAGCCGTTTTTTTTGCTTTTTTTGTTTATTTTTCCTTTTTTTTTTCTTTCTAATAAGGCTTATACAAATTTGATAAAAAGTTTAGTTTCTGGTCTCGAAATAATGTCGAAGGGGGGGGGGCAAGACAAAATAAATAAAACCAAACCTTTTGTAACTGAACAAATGTTGTTCAGTTACAAAAGGTTTGGTTTTATTTATTTTTTCTTGCCCCCCCTTCGACATTATTTCGAGACCAGAAACTAAACTTTTTAGCAAATTTGTATAAGCCTTATTAGAAAGAAAAAAACAAAAAAAAAACGGCTAGTTCGTTTTCTGCTGGTGCGAGTGGCCGGTCGACGTCCACCAGAACCGGCTGCATTTCGACGACCTCCTCCGGGAAAACCTCTGGTTCTGGGTACATAGGGGACGGAGTGAGCCATCTCTATATATGGCATCCGAGATTCCTGGTCCATCTGCTGCCAAGCGGCAGCTCCTTGTTGAATTACTTGCCTTGCCGGAAGCTGACTGTGATTGCTCCGGAACTCATGCAGATAGTTCAGGTATGGGTTTCTGGTGCGTTTTCCAACCATATTCGGATCGCGATTGATGGGACGGCCACTGTTTCGGTTCATCTTGCTGTAAAGTTTTCGTATGGATTCAAGGAAGGTCCACATTCGAATGACAGTTTTCCGCGTTGGAAGACCTTGCTAACTAGATTTTTTCGCTTGTTGCGTCCGAGGACGGGAGATTGCTAGGTGATAAAAACAAACCAAATAACAACCCATAGCAACATGAGCTATGTAATCACTCTTACTACAGTAACTTTCCGATTTTGTCAGTTTTTTATCCTGATTTTGTCAACCAGATTCTAATAAGATTCGAAATCACGATCACTAGCTTGTCGGTATCCTCTACATAACGCCCTCTGCGTAGCAACTGCCATTGTCGTTCGCGGTCGCCATATGATTCATTTTTATGTTTCTGAACAAGGGGAAGATAGGACGGAATTACAGAATGTGCGCAACTGGATACGAATTCGAATGCGCTATCTTCATCTGGTGTATCCAAGTCATCGAAAAATATTCCTCCTACGCCACGGCATTCATTTCGATGGGTAATAAAAAAATACTTGTCACACCATTCCTTGAATTTAGAATAATAATCATTATCATGTTCATCGCAGGCCTGTTTCAGAGTCTGATGGAAATGAAGTGCGTCCTCCTCATTGAGGTAATATGGTGTAAGATCCGTTCCTTAAAAAAATATGTTTAACGATTTACAATAAAATTTTCAATTTGACTTACCTCCACCGAACCACCATTGTTTATTGCCCTTTGAATCTGTTACTTCAAAGTAGCGGTAATTAAAGTGGATTGTGGGAATCATTGGATTACGTGGGAGGATTACAGCGCTGACTCCTGTGGCAAAGAAAGGTAAATCGCCTTCGGCGAGTTCTTTTCCTCGTAATCTCATTTGTTGTATAGCTCCTTTTGGTAGCAAACCATGAACGACCGATACATTGACTCCGGCCTTTTCAAAAACGTCTCCGTCCTGAAGTACACAGGTTATTCCACCTCCACCTTCTTTCCGTTCCCAACGATCAACAGTGAATTTTTTCCCAAAAAATTCCTCGTTTTGTAATGCGTGACAAATTCTGCTTGAATTTTCATAACCAGCAGCTCCATTTTAGTTTTCATATCGTCAGGATTAGCCGCCAGTAACGTTTTAGACGTAATTGGCTCAGCCATGAATATTCCAGCTGGTCGAAGCTTTGATGCCATGTATATTTCATTGTTTTTTAAATAAGTTGCAATAGCAGTACCAGCTATCGCCGCACCAGTGACTCTTGAAGAAATAATATTTGTACATTATACATTATAACATATTAAATACCTACAGACGGTAGATAATCTACAGACGCGCAAAGAGCGTGGCATAAAACACCAATCGAACCGTCAAATCGAGGCACCAAATGAGCAAAGTAAACAAACTTGTGTTTCGTATAGGCAGGGAAGACTAAATTTTGTAATCTACCTGAAATGTTCAAACTTAAACTATTGATTTACTAACAACATATGGATTAGTTACCCTCGATATATCATATAATGCTATAAAAAATTCAATTGTCTTGTTCAATTTGCAAAATATGCGTCGTAATTCGCGAAGTTCCACGGATCATACCTCGCGATTCACGCAACTTACTGCTGATTATAGGAAGATTGATCCAATTCTTACTGGTTGCTAAAACTGTTTAAATAAAATAAACAAAAAAAGTGTTGCCGAATTGGTGATTATCTACCGTCTGTAGTGATAACAACTGCAAAATTGTGTGGCACAGATGCTAATCTGTTCTCATTGATAAATACATTATTGTTTAAGAAATATTTAAAGTTAGAAAAAACACCGTTTTAAATGTCGAAGGTAATATTTCCAATAGTTACAAAATAAAAGATTAACGTAAGATGTCTTTCTAGGGAACGAAACGATGGTTCCACTCAACATTCGATGAAGTCGTCGGAGCTGTTTCGCAAAAACATTGTGAACCTCAGACTCACGAAATAACGGCGAAGAAAACGAAGCTCAACGATTCAAATAAGTACAACGCCTCACGTTCAGTTGCCAAGGTGAATACCAGCAACCCGCGACCTACTGACTGGTCCGTTGAATTAGCTCCGAAAACTGTTGCCGACCTAGCCGTTCATCAGAAAAAGATAGAGGAACTACAACAGTGGCTGCAAACGTACGAGCGAGTGAAAGACACCGACCCGGTTGCCATCTGTTAATTTCCGGTCCACCAGGCTGTGGCAAAAGTACGGCTGTGAGGACGATAGCTGCAGATCAAGGATACCGGATAGCAGAATGGTCCGTACCTGTTGATGTGGATTTGTACTCTCGTGAGGAATTCGATTTTGAAGATGTTCCTTATGAGCACGTTACCTTTCGCGAGAATCAGAGACTACAGTTTGATAAGTTTCTGTATAAAACGTCCCGATATTGTTCGATATTTGAAACAGAATCAGATAAAAAGTTACTTTTAGTAAAAGATTTACCAAACATTTTTCTGCGGGATCCGGATGCATTTCGTAGTTCATTGGAAGCATTCCATGATGCCGGAGCATCACCGTTGGTGTTTGTAGCAACGGAAACATCCAGCAAAAAGTTGGATATTATGTACAACCTTTTTCCATCATCCGTTTTGCTGGAGTATAAAATCAATCATATAACACTGAATAGTGTTTCTACCACTTTAATGAGAAAGGCAGTCAAACGAATCACATCTTTAATGGGTCGTATCGATATGGAGCATAACTATCGTGTTCCTACTCAGGAGACGATTGATAGTATCATCTTGTCGTCGCAGGGTGATTTGCGGAATGCAACAATAAACGTACATTTTGCTTCTCTTAAAAATGCTCCACAGTTAACGACAGAATGTGTTAATATCCGAGAGGTCCTGAACAGTTCGGGAGCAGCTGTTGTAAAAGGTAGAAATAAGAAAAAGGAGATTAAATTAAAATCAATCGGTTGTAACGAGAGTCTGACGCTGATGCACGCACTTGGAAGAGTTTTCAATCCAAAGTGTAAGTATTACTGCATTCGAGTTTTTCCAAAAATTTGATGCATCAACACTCATCTTACAGTTGAACAAACAAATGGCAACCCAGGCACAGAAAAGTTTCATCACTCACCTGAGGACCTGACGGACTCGTTCATTTCACAGCCAGGATCGATGATTTCGCTACTGCATTCAAATTATGTAGTGCGATTTACTGATATAGAGGACGTCACTAGCGCGGCAGATGCGCTTAGTCTAGCGGATGTCATTATGCATGAGTACCGTGAGGACGCTATGGCCAGCCACGGTTTAAACATTGTCGTACGTGGCATGATGGTAGCGAATCGAAAAACCGCCAGCGGTTGGCAGCAAATAAGGAAGAAAAAAACCTTCAGCAAACCCAGGTGAGTTATACGCAAGATGCTTCACTCGGTGAAGCGTAAGACGCACTGGTTTGTTTGAAGCAGCTCATATATGTATTCCTTTTTAGTATCGGCTGTCACGACGAGGTGCTGAAAAAACATGGTCTCGAAACGTCTTCTATTTCAACAGGCCTCTTTATTACCGAATACAAACATTATCTAAACATCATACAATCGGAACGAGGCTGGAACGTTAATTGTACATAATATTCCTTTTGCTTTTAAATTGATAGCTGCATCGAGTGTTATGTGTGTCAATTTTACACCAAGTCATTCGCTTTTGATTTATATGTATAACAGAGTAAAAACATGGTTACAAGATAATAGGTATCTCTACAGGATTCGATGCATTATTGAAGACGTCCTCGTTCTTTTTTCTTTTCGTTACTCGCGTTAACTTGGATTTCTAGGCGTGCTAAAACCAAACAGAATTCGCCCGTATACTAATGCCACTTTTTTTTGTATGCCAGAAGGGCATTGGGTTAAAAGGCCACTGCGACAGTCTTAATGATCGTCTTTTGTGGCAGGCCCCGATTGCTGTACACAGTTTACGGATCGCTCATACCCATTGATGGAGTTGAGCGGGATAGTTGTAATCCTGTGCCCCAATTCGGTACTACATGGTTTATAAAGCCAATGACCGTTTGGGGATTTAGGCTCCATACCTGATATGGAGTAAGAAGGAAACTTCCTAAGAAGTTGTGCCTTAATAATGCAAGAGCTCCGCAATAACAGAGCAGATGTGCTGAACTTTCATGTTCAGAGTTACAAAAGCGGCAGGTGTCGGATGATACCTTACCGATATTCTTTAAATAATAAAGAGCGGGGCTGTGTCCTGTTAGGAGTCCCGTGATTGTGCGTAGTTCACTACGAGTTAAATGGAGTAGTTTTTTAGCTACTGCAGGGTTTGGGTAGATAAACTGTTTGGCTTGTCTACAACCCTGTGTTTGATTCCAACGGGATGCTATTTCTAGCTTTTCCCATGTCATCAGTTCGCCTTTCGCGGCGGATGTGGAGGTGCCCAGAAACGGTTCAGGACCAATAAATTGCTGAGCTGATCCTTGTCTTGCTAGGTTGTCAGCAAATTCATTGCCCTCGATTCCGCAGTGACCGGGCACCCAAAGTAATAAAACTTTTGTTTTGGCGGGAGAGCTCCCTCAATGCTGTGCTGCACTCCCAAACTAATTTGGACACGCATTTGGCGGACTTGAGTGCCAGTAGTGCTGCTTGGCTGTCCGTGAAGATACCGATTTTCGCATGCCTGTACTTTCGTTTCAAGCATATTGTTGCACAGATGTATATTGCATATACTTTTCCTTGAAAAACGGTGGGCCACTTTCCTAATGAGATAGTTTCCCTGATGCCGGGTCCGTAGACTCCGGAGGCCCCCATTTTTGAACCATCTGTAAAAACCCGAATTAATCCACCTAGCGGCGTGACCTAGCCTTTCTACTGCCACAATAATCATTATTTAATTTCTCAGGAACTTAATTGTAGATGTATAGATGTTATATTAGACTACATTTTTAAATATCCGTTCCGTATTCCTCAAAATCCTTATTCGCCAGTAAAATTCACAACGTATTGTGTAGAATAATTATATTTTCTTTCCTTGGGTGCGTAAATACATGTAAGCGTCATTTATGTTACTTGATGAACACCTTATTTAGTTTTATAATATTTATAGAAAAATAATGTAAACACAAAAGATAATTTTTACAGACTTGAATGAATATGTATAGAAAATTAGAAATTAACCCTCTAACGGGTCTACAGACGGCCTTAACTTTCGGGCTTCAGAGCCACATACGAAACTTGTTTTGAATTGACAATATGAAGTATTTGTTCATAGCAGATTTTTTGATATTTTGATATTAATACCATGCATTCAAAAGTTAGCATCTTTGAAAAACAAGAGTTCAGAAAAATTATTATTATATTTCGCTTTTGAAGAAAAAGGATATCTACAACAAAATGATTGATCTCAAAATTTTACTATTGGTTTGCTTGGCTTCAATTTTGCAATATATCTGAATTAGAAAAAAAACTGAATAGAGCATTAGATATGAAAACGAGAAATGGAACTATTTCTTAGCTAGCGCTCCTTCAGATAATTATTTTTGCATGAAAATCAAAACTTAAGCTTCTTTTGAATGTACTTTCATGAAAAGATAGTCATTAGCTTGACAAGATGAGGTTGAAAAATAGTGCCAAAGCTGCGCCATAAACATGCTTGAGAATGGGAAATACGATCGATATGATTCCCAGTGCTTGTCTTTTTTTGATTTATTTATTAAAACATGATACATGACATAAGACATCTGTCCTTTAAAATATCACTAACGAAAACAAATCTTACAAAATTTCTACCGTGCAACGTTTACTTCCTATTTTTCATATAACATTTCTAAGCTCTAGTATCTATTGATTGAAAAGAGCATCTATTGATGCGCAGAATTTGTTTGGAATTTGTACAAATTTATTTGGAAAAATCAACTCACTAGTATTTTTGGTTCTATACACCACATGGTTCTACATGCTTAAATAAACTGCTTTTCTTCGCTTTTTGCTTTTCTTGTACAATTGTGAGTAACAGCAAGTGAAGAAAATGACAATTGAAATCTGAAATCAAAGAAAAGAAAAAACTTTTTGATTGAATCCCACTATTTAATATTTATTTGCAACAGATACGTAGTTCACCTACGACGTGCAGGCTTCATCAGTGTCTTATTTCAAAGCGTATACGTATCTGTCGCGAATGAATATTAAATAGTTGAATTTAGTCGGTAAAAGTTTTTTCTTTTCTTTAATTTCAGAGTTCGTATTCCACTAAGAGGCTTCAAAAACTTCAGACAATTGACATGTTTCTCACTTTTCTTGAATTTCATTGCAAATTTTAAAATTGCAAATTGTCATCACATACATACATACATACATACATACATACATACATACATACATACATACATACATACATACATACATACATACATACATACACACATACATCACACACATCTCATACATTGAATACAATCAACATTTGATTGATATGTTTTGATTTCACACGTTTTAACGGTTTAATATACGGTGCTTAAGTGTTAAAGTTTGAATAACTTTTGAATGAAGCGTCCGATTTTAAATAACTCAGTTTCGTTTGATAGATCTCAGCAGTAATTTTCAAATAATCATAAAATGTGTGATGTTTTTCATTAAATTAATGCTTATATGTTACATAAATATGTTTTAAATACTATTTTTTCACATTTCTTTATGTAACTTTCAAACTACAAGTCCAATCGTCATGAAATTTGGAAGTTAAGGGTTTGCAAGGCTCCCCTTTCATATGCAATCAATTTTGTTCAAATCGGTTAAGAGACCTATGAGATAATGAAGTCCCATATTTTTCGTATTTTTATACATAACTTTTGAACTAAAAGTCCGATCAGTATGAAATTCAATAGCGACCAATGGGACACCTAGACCTTTCATTTGACACTAAGAACATTAAAATCGGTCCAGCCATCTCCGAGAAAAGTGAGTGAGATTAAAAGCGTCACATACACACACACACACATACACACACACACACACACACACACACATACATACACACACACAGAAAATGCTCAGTTTTCGAAACTGAGTCGAATGGTATATAACATTCGGCCCGCAGGACCTTCTTTCCATTTCCGGTTTTCCAAGTGATTTCTATACCTTTATACTATATATTTATATAGTAGAAAGGCAAAAAGCAGATAGTTCCAGATGGAAGATCGGGCCCTCCATTATTCCACATTGAGCGATCTGTTTCAATCACCTCATATGGAACGTCCATATTGGGCCTGGCTTCCATGCAGTCAGAGACTGAAGTTACTAAGGGTGTCAGATTGAACTCCCGAAGTATGCGAAGATGACCGATTTGGTCACCTTCGAGAATAGTTTTACTCCTTTGCAACCGTAGTGCGCCGAGCTCTGCTTCCTTCTTCACATGAAGATGCAAAGGCAGTAAGCATAGCATTGCCTCCATGGCTGCAGTAGGTATTGTACGCATGGCACTGGTAACTGTAAGACAGGCCAGGCGCTGAACTTTGTTAAGTTTGGCTTGGGCTGTCACCTCATTCACCTTTGGCCACCATACGACTGCAGCATAGGTTATCCTAGGCCGTGCAATAGTAGTATATGACCAAAAGGCTAGTTGAGGTTTCAATCCCCAAGTTTTGCCAAACAGTGAGCTGCATGCTCAGATAGCCGAAGTTGCTTTCTTAACAGCATAATCTAGGTGGGCAGCCCAGTTCAGTTTTTTATCGAGAATTATTCCGAGGTGTTTGACCTTATTACTGAAGCCCAGTCTGACCCCATTCAGTATAGGGGGAGTAATGGTATGCTTCCTTCGCCTAGTGAATAGTATAACGACTGTTTTGGTGGGGTTAACATTAAGTCCCTCTTGTGAGCACCATAACATGGTGGTGTTTAGAGCTCCTTGCAAGCGACTTGACAATACTGCGTCAAACTTTCCTCTGACGATAAGTACAACATCGTCGGCGTGAGCAATGGTCTCATAACCAAGATGTGATAGCTTGTGAAGGAGTGCGTCGGCCACCAGCGACCAGAGCAGGGGAGAGAGAACTCTTCCCTGTGGATATCCTTTGATCACCGAAATCGTGACCGACGTATCTCCCAATGATGCTGTAATTTGTCTGCTCGAGAGCATTGCTTGAATCCAGCTCATTGTAGTGTGATCGATTCTCTTTTGACAGAGAGCCGTATTAATTGACGCGAAGGACGTGTTATCGAAAGCGCCTTCAATATCAAGAAAAGCACACAGTGCCGTCTCTTGATATCTGAGCGATTTCTCAATTAACGTCACTAAGCTGTGCAGTGCGGTTCCGTAGATTTACCGTGTTGGTATGCATGTTGATTTACATGTAACGGAGAGTTTTTTAGAAACTCATTGCGGACATAGTTATTCGTGATTTTCTCCATCAGCTTAAGAAGCGTTGAAGTCAGACTTATCGGTCTGAAAGCATTAGGTATGGTTTTGTCTTTTTTGCCAGCCTTAGGTATGAACACCACCCTTACTTTCCGCCAATTCTCCGGGATATATCCCAAAATGAAACTGGCTCGAAATAGGTTGATGAGCTCGGACATTATAACCGTGCAAGTAGAACCGAATCATTTGGCACATTGTGTAATGACCCATTCCACTGTTGCCCGCCTATGTTTTGTCCAGTGGTCACTGTCGAACCAGGGAAGTGCGTGTTCATCAGAACTTCCAGAGTTTCCCTGGTGGTAACAGTAAGACTCCCATCCTCTTTTTTCAATTGCCCTAGACCATTGCAGTGGTCCTTAGACATCGCTTTCTGCAGACGCGTAGCCTCTGGCAGAGTTTGAATGCTTTCGCAAAATTTAACTCGTGATTTCCTTTTGACTTTGCGTAGCTCAGCGTTGTATTTGGTGAGGAAAGCTCTGTAGTCTTCCCAGTTAGATGTGATTTTGGCCCTGTTGAACAGACGCCTTGCCTTCCGACGGAGATTGCTAAGCGTCTCATTCCACCAGGGCACATCACGGCAAACTGTTCGCGTGTTTACGGGACAGTTTGTGTTATACACGTCTGTGATCCTACATTGCAGGTCACTAGCGGCGATATCCAGCTCAACTAGAGTTCGTATATTATTATGATAGGAATTACGTGAGGCAATTAGATAATCTCTAAAGGAACTCCAATTAGTTTTCCTCGGATTCCTGAATTGTTCTCTCTTTAGAATTTAGCCTCGATGTCGAAAATGATATGTCTGTGGTCTGATAAACTTGGTTCATCAGAGACATGCCAATTTTTGACTTTCTCAGCTATAGAGGCGCTACATAGAGTAAGGTCTAGGACCTCTTGTCTGATAGCTTTTATAAAGGTGGGGTCATTCCCTACATTGATTACATTGACATCATTAGAAGTAAGATATTCAAGTAGGTACTCATCCCTGTTATTTGTGTCCGAGCTGCCCCATATCGTGTGGTGCGCATTTGCGTCGCAGCCTATCACGTACGGCTTGTTGACTGCCCTGCAGTACCGCACAAGTTCAGCAACCTCTGGCGGTGGTATTTCGTCCTTGTCCCCTGGAAAGTAAGCGGACGCAACGACTATCTCCTGCTTCCCTCTAGTCGTCGGGACTACCACCGTTATGGCAACGACATCGCGTTGGATGAATTCTGTAATTGGAGAAAATGTTATTTTCTTATTTAACAGAATGGCAGTCCTCGGCTTGGACTGTGTATTGCAATAGATCAACTTACCATTAGCGCCGGATAGACCGAGGATTGTAGTATCGTTATTCCATCGCTCCTGGATCAGAGCAGCATTCAGCTGCTCATTGGTGAACCTCCGGCTTAGGACACTAGATGCGCCCTTGGCATGGTGAAGGTTCACCTGAACGCAGCGAAAGCTGCTCATTTTGTGGCAGGATTACCGTTTTCAGCTTGATCCAATGATGGATCGAGCCTTGGCGTACGGATACCAGTGTTTTCACTGAGTTGAGCGGCCGAGTCGCCCACATCGGCAGGCTTCGGTTGCTGCAGGCGACAGGCCACAGATGTCCGACCCGCACTTAACGGCGGATTGAGCCTCTGAGGTTTGCTACCGACTGGTGGTTGCTGCGTACACCTCTTGCGAAGCTTTCGCTGCGCCCGTCTAGTCTTCGCAGGAGTGCATTGTTTAGGTGGCGGCGGGGCCCGGATGGAAGTTCCGCACTTTCCAACCTCAACGTTGCGGGATTGTATGGTCTTGGTGGTGGCGGGGCACTCCCAGAAGGGAGTACCTTCCTCGACTTTGCAGCAGAGACTGTTGCGCATGTGTTGATCAGACCTCTGCCAACCTGTCGCATGCGTGCTTTGCCAAACATGTAGTTTAGCATAAAGCGCTGCTCGGTGATCTGGCTTGCCGATTTTTGGTCAACCTCCATCAACAGTTCGACGGTATTTCCGAACACATTGCGACGGCGTATCTGCCACGCTTGTGTCGAAAAGCCGTCGTTCTGAATCTGGAGGAATCTCAAAATTTTCTCGTTCGTGGTGCCGACACTGTCCTGGAAGTACCCTATGAAGGTATGTGCCTTCGGCAGGTCCTTCGTGTCGGCCCGTAGTTGTGCCCCTTTGCACGGGACGAGAGTAGATGCCGTTTGCTCCAGCCATTTGACCGTGCTCTGGTCAGAGCACGCCAGTGTCAAGTAGCCGTTCTTGAACTGGCAGCTCCTGAACTTTGGCCTAATGTCTGGAGCCTCCTGGTCAGCAATGTGATCCAGAAGAAGGGCGCGGACAGTCTGAAGCTGATCCGTAGTTAGCAGGGAACTCTTGGGGGTCGTTGGTTGCCCCATCAATTATTTTTGTAAGGTTATCCATGGCGATGGTTGTACTCTGCTGGGGAGAAAATCAGCTGTCCTTTACCAGCTTGGAACAGAGGGAGCAATTTACTGCACAGGGTGCTCTGGTACCATGCAGGCTCCGTTCGACCTTGGGAAACTTTATTAGACCCCCCCAAGCATTCATCCCTAGGCACGGGTCGCATTACACCGAGGTTTGGGGTCCTCTTCCGCATTGTGCTCAAAATGTAGCATGCTTTTAGACTACTTGCTACATTGAGAGCAAAAGATTTGTACAAGATTTGCCGCGGAAGAGACTCGATGTGCGGTTCCGGATGGATCCACCACAAATTTGCCATGGAGCCACCCGGAGCCGCACGCGGAGCAACAAATCTTAACACCCCTCCTTTATCCTGGCTTGTGACAGACAGCTCGGGTCCCGATCCGATTTCCCCATCACCCGTTCACTCTTTTTTAGGGAGCCACACGTGGCGGTTCATTAGCAAAGGTCCGTCACTGGCGGAGTTATACTATACCGTATACTAATGCCACTTGGTGAAAAACTTATGAAACTTTTTTAAATTGTTATTTCAATCATGCGGCATGAAAATTCGAAGATTTCATGAATTTATGCATAACATTTATTAATAGAATATTTCTTTGTATTTTATAATTGACTATGTGGCATCTGTGGCATGTAATTATACGCAGAATGGGTATAATAAAGCTGAAGTCAAATACGCAAAGTAACTTCCATTTATTTTGTAACGCATATTTTTAACATTTCACAATGATCCTTTGTGAGATTTTTGTTATACCATAACGGTAACGGGCACACACCATCTCCGCTAGGAACTATGGTTATCACCTTTGTTTCCTTAAAAAAATTCATTTTTTGAACCATTGAATCGATTTTAATGATTTTATTACCAAATAGGGGGAATTTTAATGAGCTTTTCAGAAAAAAAACAATAAACTTACGTTCAAAGTTTTTTATGATTGCAAAAACATTTTTTGTAGGAAATCCTAAAAACCACTTAAAATATTCGTTTTCTATTTTTTCATCATACACTGAAGTCGCTTTTTACGCGGTTTGTTTTTTACGCGAATTTCGAAATTTATGCGGTTTTTTACGCGATTTTCGGAATTCACGCGGTTTTGATTTACGCGGGACGTATCCATCGCGTAAAAAGTGACTTAAGTGTACTTTCAATGGCAAGCTAGTTGTTTACATACGATATCAAAAAACATATATGACATTTTTAGTTTTTGAGATAGGTAGTCTTTTTTAAGAAATAAAGATGCGAAAATGCAATGGACTCGCATGGCGTTTTATTTTAGAGACGCATTTATTGGTAGTAGTAGTAGTAGTAGTAGTAGTAGTAGTAGTAGTAGTAGTAGTAGTAGTAGTAGTAGTAGTAGTAGTAGTAGTAGTAGTAGTAGTAGTAGTAGTAGTAGTAGTAGTAGTAGTAGTAGTAGTAGTAGTAGTAGTAGTAGTAGTAGTAGTAGTAGTAGTAGTAGTAGTAGTAGTAGTAGTAGTAGTAGTAGTAGTAGTAGTAGTAGTAGTAGTAGTAGTAGTAGTAGTAGTAGTAGTAGTAGTAGTAGTAGTAGTAGTAGTAGTAGTAGTAGTAGTAGTAGTAGTAGTAGTAGTAGTAGTAGTAGTAGTAGTAGTAGTGGAAGGGATTGGGCGGACCCACAAGCAGAGGCACTTGTGCGCATTCCGGGGTTATAACAGTCGCCTTCCAGCATTAGGATCAGGCTTGATTTGCTCTTTTTACTTCATTTTTGCTCTTTTGACCACAGCGTCCCAGTCAAACAAAATTCGAAACAATGATGCATAGAGCATAGGCCAATTGTAGAGTTGATTATTATCTACAATATTGTTGAAGAAAGTATAGCTTTATCTTTTATATTTATGGCACTATGAGGCAGAGACCCCGCTGGTAGCCAAAAGAGCACTCTTTTTGCTACCAATAGCATTGCAGCTCTGTTACGCTATAAATAAAAAAGATTAAACCATACTTTCTTCAATAATATTGTAGATAATAAGTAACTCTACACTTGTCCTATAAATCACTTTTTCGAATTCTGTTTGGCTGAGGCGCTGTAGTCAAAAGAGCAAAAGAGAAGTAAAAAGAGCAAATCAACCCTGCAGATATGGCCTACCCGTTGACGTGTCGAAACGCAGCCCAGGAGGCCACGGAGAACACTACCAACAGCGGTAAGGTATCCGCCAAGCATCTGAGACAGCCCTGGGGGATGGCACCCCTGGAGGACCAAAAAAAACGCTTAATCAGTAAAAGCCCTCAGGCCTGCGGGTTGACGGAGCCAACCGATCAACCAACAGGAAGCATCAAGATGGGTGACCCGTGGATCGAGGTTAAGAACAAGAAAAAAAGGGTGCTCCACCAAAAAGAAAGCTCCACCTAAACCGACAAGAAAGCGAGCGAAGAACAGCGACGCTCTTATCCTGAAAACCGACGGGTCGAAATACTCGGAGCTTTTGAAGGTCATGAGAGGAGATGACCTACTCAGGGATCCGGGCGGGGACGTGCGGAGCATCCGCCGCTCACGCACGGTCGATATGATCCTTAAGTTTAAGAAGGACGCTACCAAAAAGAGTTTCGCATACAATTCGATAACGGAAGGAGTGCAGGTACATGGTGTCACACTTGAAATTACTCTCAGCTTAAAAAGTTCAGAGATCACCGAAGTGTGCGAGGTCATACAGGTTCTCAAAGCGCAAAGTGGTAATGACAACTGAGGCGGTTCGCCTGCGCAAGGGCCTGGCCGGGACCCAGCTAGTAATCATACGACTTCCGCCGGCGGACTGAAAAAAAGCCCTGAAAGCTGCTAGGCTAAAAGGGGGTGGTCGGTATGCCTGTTTCGCAACATGGCCACATCACGGCGCGCGAGTGATGCTTCGAGTTGTCAGTGTAAAAACATACAAATGTAAAAACCCTACAGCATAAAACGGTGCAAATGCAAGCTACTCCGCAACATGCATAACAGAGGGTGCTAGTGTGCAAGCAAAATGTGTAGGATGATGGTTTTTCAAGGATTTTCTTCTATGTGTCATGTCAGTTCGTCAGTGACACAACTCAACCTAAACCACTACAGTACGACTCAGCAGCTGTTACACTAAGCAGTTTCCGAGTCGGCAACGGACATTGCCATCATCTCGGACCCACACCGCGTCCCTGGCGGAAACGGCAACTGGATCTCGGATAGGTCCGAGACGACGGTTATATGGACGACAAGCAGGTTCCCGGTTCAAGAGGTTATGTCAACCGCAAACCAGGGATTTGCGGTTCCCAAAGTGGGTGGAGTGTTCTTCTGCAGCTGTTATGCTTCGCCGAGTTGGTCTATCGAGCAGTTTACGCGGATGGTAGACCGAGTATCAGTTGTGCTGACTGGTCTAAACCCGATGGTTATGGCGGGAGACTTTAACGCTTGGGCGGTAGAGTGGGGAACTCGTCGCACGAACTATAGGGATCGGATTCCACTTGAGGCTCTGGCAAAGCTACACGTAGATCTGGCCAACGTCGGCACCATACGTACCTTCAATAGGAATGGTGCGGAGTCTATCATCGACGTGACATTTGGCAGCCCTAGTTTGATAGGAGACTGAAGGGTAGACAATGGCTACATTGACAGTGACTGACCATCAGGTGGTGTCGGTCAGATAACGAAGCGGCTGGTAGAGCCGACACTCCAACCACTCGTGGATGGTTCCTGCCGGATATCCAAAGTAACGTGGACGACGGCGAATTGCTTTCGATTAGCATAGCTGTAAGGGGCATAATTACCATACCTGGCAATGTATTTGTGCATAACCAATGAAAACTAAAAATCAGAGGGGTTGTGTACAAGACACGATCGCATATATAGGTGATGCAGGACTACGTAAGTCTCTTTGTAGTGATAGTAGCATGTATTCATGCTTGTAATCATTCGATTCTGTATGTATACATGCTATATGCAACATATATACATGCTATGTATGTAACATTTATCACAGTAGTAACATTGCATACGTTCAATTCTCAAAAGATTTCAGAGTTATTTCTATGTGCATTTGGAAACAATTTAACAAAATCAAGAACACAAACTATTATTTTCCTGCTACCTTACTGAAATTAAAGATTATTTTTATTATCCATGGTTTCCCACGTTGAAAGGATTCTACCAATTCAATCTTATTTTATCAACAGCACATCTTTTCCCTACACTTCTAATGAAACGGCAGAGTCATATTATAACCGAACAATACAGCTGTAGCACATTTTTCCAACACAGATATCAAATTCGCCGAGGTTTAATCGTCTCGCAGTAAAGAATTTGAACATCTATTGGGACGACGAACTTGTGTCATTTTTTCTGGCACACTTCCTTAACACAGACATCAGATTGGACTAGGTTTAATCGCGTTCGTAAGAAATCTGTTGGCACGAGGGGGCTTTGTCACTCTCTCTGGCGTACTTCCCAAGCAAGGACATCAAAATGGTTGAACCGCGGTGTTAAGAAATCTTGTTGAAATGAGGAAACTTTGTCACTGGTTTTGGCTTACTTCGCAAGCCCAGATATCAAATTGGTATCCCAAGTAACCAAAAGTTCCGATAAAAGGGGATTTTTGGCTTAATCAGCCAACGAAATGATCATGAATAGAACTCTATTCAACTTTATTTTTAAGTAATTAACCGTACTTTCAAGTTCGTATTTGATGTTTAAACTTCGAAGGGAATACAAAGTAACTTCTAACAGAACTAGAAAGTTCGCAAAAAGTTCGCTTAAGTCGCTATATAGAACACTGTTCAGCCCAAAAAGAAACTCCAATAATTTTCAAAATAAAAAAGATTGGGGGAATATTTTCCCACTTCTTCCTGTTTTGCAGATTCATGACATTTCTCATTAACTAAGGTGTTTAATTTCGGTTAATAATCGACTGTTTTTTTATAAATATTAGTTTATTGTAACTTACCACACACCACCAACATAAACCTCGGGGATTTCACCTCGAGTACTTCTTTTCGGTAACTTAGACGCATACCACTGCTCCGTTGCTGGAATATGCCATTTGCATCGTTTTTACTCGATGTGCTAATTTCTCATTTATCACAGCCCCGAAACGAACTTACACTTAAGAACAACTCATCGGCAAAATTCATGTCACTAGCGGCGTCAGAGATGGCGCAATGCATCAGGATAGGCATGCAACGAGGAACGCTCGGGTTCAAATCCAGTAGCGGTCGGTGTTAGTTAGGCTTTTTTTAAATGGTCTATCTTAATCGCATGAACCGACTTTACAAAAGTTAGGAGGAGGCGGAGGTAGAAAATGGAAAAGTATAAAAATAGAACTACAAGTGCTGTTTTATAGACTTTTGCCAAAGTTTCTTCAGAAGCTGCTTAGCGCTCTATGCAGCGAACTCCAGGCAACTTTGAAGTTCGGGTAACTAAAGGTAAAGCTGCTTAGCAAGCTATACCTCCATAGACATAAAGCTTGTTATCCTTCCTTAGACACCATTATCCGAACTCTAAGTTACTTTCAAGTTGTATGTTGAACTTTCAAGCTGCATGTTGGACTTTCAAGTTGCTACAGCTATTAACGGTACTTTGATGAGAATGAAGTTCGGTTTACAAATGTAGTGTCTGGTTGTTCAGCAACAAAGTTCTGCGGAACTAAATTTGAACCAAATATGAACTTTCAAGTTTGTTCCTTAAGTGAAATTCGAACTTTTGGTTGCTTGGGATAGGTTTAGATCATCGTAAAGAATCTTCCAACCAATCACGAAGCGAGAATTCTGGTAAAACAAAGGTTCATTATTTTCAATTTTTAAATAGTTGAACATTAAGAATCCATACTTTTCTTCATTTGGGTCAATTCTTAAAAGATTTTCTGATCGATTGGTGTAAGAATATTGAAAATAGATCGGAAAACCGCTAAGCTATTAGCGCTCAAAACCTTTCATTTTTCGTGACGCTCACGTTTTTTGATTTTTTGGAATGACACTCTATCTCAATACTTGCCGTAAGACGTAGTCCTACGTCAAAAGTAATTAAAATTAAAAAGACTCAGTCGAGTTTCATGTTGCGTAATTGTAAGCGACTCGAATCAACTCGAAAACAGCGGCCACAGAGCCGAAGTTGTATCTTTTATCTATGCCGGACTCTGACCGCCATGTTGCGTGTGTTGTTCAACTGAATAAAACTCGTTAAATAGAAAAAAATCACAAAATAGTCGCTAAATAAAGTGACAATGGTCGCTGTTTCTCTTTTTATTTCTATATTACATGAACTTTTATGTAAACACTAGCTTAAATAGAAACTTAGGGCTAAAGGGCCCATATTGCCCCATGTGGTGGCCTACACGGTTTTTGATTGTGGCTAAAAGGAAGTAGGATTTTACATAAACTTTGCGCTCGTATTGTTTACTTTCACATCGTCGTTCCGTTTTTAGTGATTTTTGGCATTGCTAACCGCTTACTTGCTCGGAAACCCGATATTAAGACGCATCTGCATTGATTGAAGCTGTGTAATAATTTCTGGATCCCAGGTAGGTTGAGCAAATACGGATGAATACTGCATTCGGCTAGAGTAGTGGTCGATAAAAGGCGTAGAGCTCCTCCGCCATCATCCCACCTCTTCTATCATTCCGGCTCCCGCTTGGTCCGCATCCCAGCTAAATTTGCTTCTAATCAGAATTTGTGTTATCCTGCACCAGTTAGCGGCGACTTGTTGATCAAAAACAATTTATTAAAATTGTCGCATATTATTTGTACCGTACTTTGGCTGTTGGCTTCAATAAAGGAGGATCTACTGCTGTTGTTATTATTCCAACATTGGACAAACCAGATCACGCAACTATACTTCTCGTTCACGCATTACATCCAGACGGTTAATCATCTATCGGCAAGGGGTAGGGTAAATGAGGTATTTTGGCGCGTTACGCGCTCTTTACGCGCAAAATTAAATGGAGTGGGCCAAATACCCTAAAAAAGGTACCAATTTAACCCATTATGACCCGGGTATACCTAAATTTGGACGAAATGAAGTGAAACTCTGTAATCTATTAGGGTGACGGATCCATATTTCGCCACCTTTATCCAAAAAATTTACATGAAACGAAACAGATCAAGGTTCTATAAGTTCAGATATTTGATAACATGAAAATATTATACTTCGGACATATCTTTTACTGATTCAATCATCATATTCATACTAAATTGTGTATTTTTCTCGTTGTATTGATTATTTAAATGTGTATTCTGGGACCAAATTTCGCCACCCAGTTGCCAAATTTCGCCAGCCTCTGGACCCAAATTTCGCCACTTTCAAAAAACACGATTTAAATAGATTTTAATGTTAAATTTATAAATGAATTCTCTATATTCTTAATAAATCCTGTTGCTAAATAGATCTTGCTTCATTTTCAAGTGATTGTTTATGAAACGTTTTTGAAACCCAATAAAAATACCATTAAAACCACAAATAAACCAATGAAAAGCACCAAAATAGGAGAAATATTTTTTCACATTGAAATTCACTCATAAATTAACTTAATTTTCTCTGTCTCCGGTAAATATATGCGAATCGGAATTCCGGTCAAATAGCAATTGTTTCATACAGGCCTTAGGAAACTCTAAGCAAAGCGACGGCATTTTATTCAAGCAATTAAAAAGAATTCAAAACATTTTCTTCTGTATTAACCCCCCTAAGGTCTACATCATTTACAGCATCACAAAATCCACTAAAAAGCTCATAACTTTTTTATCTTTCAATATTTTTTCACTAAATTTGGGGGATTTCCCGAATATCTTTTCAATTTTCATAATATCTATAGATAATAGCCATATTTTTTATGACCCCCGGCGTTATTCCGGAGTTCCCTGGGGTGCCGTGACATGGCTTTTTTAGATAAAGTTTAGATAACACTTCGTTTAATTTTAAAAACGTGTTTTGTATTGCCAAAGATTCTACAACAATGATTCACTTGTCGTCCCTTTGGCTATTCAATTAGCAAGGAATTTCGTGGAATCAATAACATCCAAATCCAACTGATAGAGTAATAAACCTCTTAATCCACTTTTAAAACTTTGTACCGTTAAGGAAACTGTAATATTCAAGATAAATGATCAATATTTAGTTTACTAACTTTTTTTATTGATTTTGTTCTAATTTCTGAAATTTTATAAAAGAAATGACATAATTAGAGACCATTCATCGAAATACGGTTTAAAAAAAATCAAGTGGCGAAATTTGGATCCATGACTAAAAATGAATACCATATTTCGCCACTTTAATTTTGATGAATTTTTCAAAATTATCCAACGTTTTAAGTGAAATCGGTCTAAAATTAGTTGAAATATTGTACATAAGATCATATTAGTCAAGAATAGTCGAAAAATAAAACAGTTTGAGCACATTTTTCTCCTATAATATTTTCGCCTCTCGTTTTGATTTTGTAAAAAAATATACACTTAGTATGAGATGGTATTTTCAAATTGTAAGTAATACAAGATAAGTTAATAACAAGCCAAAGAAATTAATTATTTTTGGTAGTACATGCCCTTAATTTTACCAATTCGTCAAATAATTTCTTTCAAGTCGACCAAAAATATGCAAAAAAGCTTTGGATTCATCAAACTGGCGAAATATGGCTCCTGGCGAAATATGGATCCTCTACCCTATATTATGACTCGAATGTGTCGGGAAACGCAAACTCGTCATTTGGAATGGTTTCAAGGCCAAAATATCGCCGGTTTAATATTTCATAGGCTCAGTTTCAAACAAACAAATTACAAAGTTGTTTACAGATTTTGTATCGAATTTTGTGATAGACTTTACATATAAATATCAATTTACATGCCAGGTAATATTTCGTCACTAAATGGTGACTTTTTCATGCGTTTTGGAGACAAAGTATTTTTCGCCATTTTTTCAACTTTTTTTCCGCCATTTACCACAACTTTGCACTATTGAAAATACAGATGAAATGACAAAAACTGACAGATTATCTACCACACACATCAGATTGATGTCTTATCTCTCATGTAGTGATATATTAACAATGTTAACTATGAAGTATTCCACCACGCACACATATAAAGATTTTTTGACATTAGCTGAGGCCCTCGCTGAGGCTATTTGCGGTAGGAGTAATATCAACAACATCAAATTCCAAACTCCCGGATCCTCTCCTCCACTCTTTGCTCCCCTCTCACTCCTACATAAGCGATCCTCAGCAAATGTCATTCTCGTTGGTGACGAAACCGCAAATTACTTCATTGAAATTCAGCAGTAAACTGGTTTTGAAGACGAGGAAGACGCTATAGGACAATGGGTTAAGCTTTCCTTCAGCAGTCTACATCGCCGGACACAGAAAGGTACAATTGCAAGTTTCACCCAATAGATAGAGATAGATAACAAATTAATCTCAGTGCTAAAAAAGTACAGTCCACTCGCACTCTTTCAATTTGTAAGCATCGGTAGCGCCATCTGTTTTCGAGCACCATAAGCTCAATTAACTGATAGTGACCCTATGCTTGCCACGTCAGTTTTTTTAATATTTAATTAATCGTGTCAGGTGTTTGCGAGAGCTGCGCGAATAATATGGAGGCGGGAAAAAATGCTATGAAATGTGGAGATTTTTGTTCTGCCGTATTTTGCGCTAAATGCTGTGGGCTGAATGACGAAATTTTTGCAGCTGTTGTCAAAAAGTCGAATCTTTTCTGGATGTGCAACACTTGTAAAAATATGATGGATAAAGCTCGCTTCCGCAATGCATTAGTCTCACTAGAAAAAGCTAATTCGGAGTTGATTGCTGAGATTAAGGATCTAATTCGCAAAGACATCATTGCAGGGCATCAAAGGTGAAATTCGAACAAACTTTAAAACTCGCATCGATTCCGTACCAAAAGCTCCGCTTGCGCTATCTCCGTGTCCACTTTCTTTTATTTCCGCTAAAAGAAAAAGAGATAGAGATGACATTGACATTGAAACTCCTACGTGGTACGGGTATCTGCACTTCTTCAACATTGTCGGAGCCGGCGAATCAGGTTGACCCGAGGCACCAGACGCTAGTGGTGGTTGAAAACCTCGGAACAAATGAGGTCAAAGTAGTTAAATTGATTCCTCGTGGCAACTTTGTCTCATATAAGTTTGGATTACCGTTGACGTTGAAAGACAGAGCCATGGACTCTGAGACATGGCCAGTTGGCATTGTTTTTCGCGAATTTGAAGACAAGACTATTAATAAGAGGGTTTTTTGGAAACCAACAACAGCTTCAGCACAGAACAGAAGTGGAAGTAGAAATCCAAACACCTACATGCTACTTTCTACTAGAGATGGTCGGGTAGCGGAAAATTTACCCGAAACCCGTACCCGTACCCGTACCCGCCGGGTTCGGGTCGGGTTCGAGTATTGAAAAAAAATAATTTGCGGGTTCGGGTTCTTAATTTCTGTTGTTGAAATCGGGTACGGGTTGGGTCGGGTATCTCTATTGATCACATCACATTTAACATTAAAGATGGTCGGGTACCCGGGTCCGTACCCGTACCCGACGGGTTCCGATCGGGTAACCAGAAAAATAAACCTGCGGGTTCGGGTCGGGTACGGGTTTTCAATTTTTTCCTCAATCGGGTACGAGTCGGGTTCGGGTATTCAAATTTTCATACCCGACCATCTCTACTTTCTACAGATACTAGCGAACCTGGCGGTAGCGAGTCACTTTTGTCCACGAAAACACGCGAATGCACACGAAAGCATGTAAAAGCTACTATGCGATTGGCAGCGAGCGTTCTGCTTATATTGCTGTTATTCGCTTCTATGCGAAAACCTTCCCAAAGAAAAATAAAAATAAAAAAGACTGTTACCAGTTTTGATCGCCGAATCGTTCGGACTTCCACTTCTGTTCTGTGGCTTCAGTCAACATGGTGATAACGGATTTCGACCCACCGGCGAATCCTTAGATCAATTTCCCGAACAATTCGCGTGTCGCGATGACCAGGTGTCGTGTGATAGTTTTGCGGCAACAACAAAAACAATCTGTTTCAATACAGCTCGGATTAAACCTCTTTCTATTTACTACCAAAACATCCGAGTATTGTGAACGAAAACAAACGATCTCTTTCTTGCACTTTCATCATCTGATTATGATGTCATAGCTTTTACTGAAACATGGCTGCGTAGCGACGTATCCTCACTCGAATTATCTTCAGAGCACAATTTTTACAGACGTGATTGAAATAGCTCGACCAATAGCTCCTCACGTGGAGGAGGTGTTCTAATTGCAGTTCAAAAAGGCCTCAAAAGTAATCTGGTATCTCTCCCGATACTCGATAATCGAATGGAACAAGCTGCAGTTTGTCTAGAATTGCCGAAACAGTCAGTTTATATTTGTTGCGTCTATATTAAGCATAACTCCGATCCTTCTATTTACAATGAACATTGCGCATGTGTTACAGTAGGCTTACTGATCTCACAAAAACTACTGACTTCGTAGTCCTGCTCGGCGATTTCAATTTCCCGAATCTTGTATGGAACTTCGACTCCGACATAAATAGCTATCTGCCGACGAACGTATCCTCAGAACAGGAAGCCACTCTAACGGAATCGTTGTTAAGAAATGGACTTATGCAAATTTTCAACTTGCCCAACCAAAATGGTAGACTGCTTGACTTGGCGTTCGTGAGCAACGTGAATTCCGGTGAAATCATTGAACCACCATCTCCTATTCTTAGAATTGACGCACACCACAGACCATTCATTCTAATACTCGACGTTCGAAACTCCGTTTACGAAAAATCACTTAACGCGTGGCAACATGATTTCTCCCGATGTGACTTCGATATAATTAATGATGCTATAGCAAGTATTAGTTGGCGCAGTCTTCTAGCGCAATATCCAACTGAGGCAGTTCAACGTTTTTACAGAACAATCAATCTCTTGATCGATGAGCACGTTCCGGTTAAAAAACAACGCAAAATGTTCACCAATCATCAACCGTGGTGGAATTCAGAGTTGAACCATTCTCGAAACCGTCTACGGATAGCTCGCAAACGCTTTTTTAAAGATAAATCAGAACATACAGTCTTTTTGTCAAATTAAGCAACAGTACGATGTACAGCGGAATACCTGTTACCGAGAATACATAAATAGAATTGAGTCCCAGGTAAAACGAGATTCATCATCCTTCTGGAATGTTCCTCAAAGTCGTAGGCAGTCAAGTGGAATCCCGTCAAGTGTCTTCTATAAGGATAGTAAAGTATCTGAAGCTGAAGATTCTGCGAATTTGTTTGCTGATTTCTTTAAAACTGTATACTGCAAGGACCCCCCGACTATTCAAAGCGAAGCAATCAGCAATATACAAATGCTTAACTTGTTTCTTCCTTTCGTTAATACTATCGACAAACGAAGTGTCTATCGCATTTGCCGCAGTGGACTCTGTAGGGAACGAGCCAAGCCTGATGAATTAGCGCAAATATAAATCTAATGAAACTGATTTATTTGCTTCAGTGTAACAGAAATTCCGTTGCATGTGTTGTAAGAGTTCGTCGTACGAACGATAAGAGGCAAGGAGAAGGCAAATCATGAATCATACGCATACTGGGGCATGATATAGCATACTCTAAGCAAGAGCCAGTTTTTGGACTAACGTAGACTGGAACGGACGTCGTTTAAATCGTGTTGCGGGGATTCTGCTCAAAACTACCGACGGATACGACATTGGCGCAAGAAACGCTCCCAAAGGGTGAGTATAGTTTTCTCGACAAAATATTGTGTGCTAAATCGTTACTGAGCCGCAATTTGGAAGCGGCTTTGTGTTGTAAGCGATATAGCATGTGGTATTGAAAGAAATGAACGGATGCTTGTGCGCATCTGTAAGCTTTATAGACTGCCTCTGGAAGGCTACGAAAATGCGCTTGTGTGAGCTGTATGAACGCCTCTGAGAGGGCTATGAAAAATGCGCTTGTGTGCGCTGTTTGAACGCCTCTGGGAGGGCTATTGAAAATGCGCTTGTGTGCGCTATTTGAACGCCTCTGGGAGGGCTACGCAAAATGCGCTTGTGTGCGCTACTTGAAAACCTCTGGAAAGGCTATGAAAATACGCTTGTATGCGTAGTTTGAACGCCTCTGGGAAGGCAATAAAAATTCGATTGTGGGCGAGAGTCGGAGAGGCATCGGCTTATAATTCTTGTGTGCCTCTGCGAAGGCTACTTGTTGTGACTATAGGATTGTGTACAGGAAACGAGTACTGTGATTATTAGATTTAAACTTGTTTTCTGTAAATCGGTACTACGATCCGGATATTTAAAAATAAAGCATAAAGACGATGTGAAGATGATTATGATTTTGATGATTTTCATCATGTTGATAATTTTGACGATATCAATTGCCAAGTTAGACCAAGTTAATTTATTAATAATGACGATAATGATGATTGCAATGACTAAAGTCATGATGATAAGACAAAAATGATGGTAGTAATGATAAAAATGAAAATGGTAAGATGAAAATGATGATGGAAATGATGAAAATCATAATGGTAATGACGAAAATCATTATGATAACGGAGAAAAAAAAGATAAAGGCAATGACGAAAATGACGTTAGTTATAACGGATATAATAGTGACGTCAAAAATGGTGATTGTATAGATGGAAATGATAATGATTATGTCAAAAGTGAAAATAGTAATGATGAATATGATCATGATTGACGAAAATGATTATGATAATGTAGAAAACGACGATGTTGATGACGAATGGTCAAGACGAAAATGGTGATGAGAATGGTGAATTTGTTAATAGTGACGAAGAATATGATGATGAAAATGATCATAAGTGACGAAAATTATGATGGTAATGACGAAAATATTTACGATAATGAAAAAAAATGATAATGGTAATGACGAATAGGATGAGGGTCATGACGAAAATGGTGAGAGGAATGATGAATATTATAATAGTGACGAAGAAAACGATGGTGGAAATGATGAAAACGATTATAAGTCGAACGGGATGATGGTAATGACGAAAATCACTTTAATAATGAAGCAAAAATTGTTATTAAAAAATGCTGATGGTAATGACGAAATGATGATGGTAATGATGAATATAATAGTGACGACAAAAATGATGATGGCAATGACAAGCATTATAATGGTAAGACAGAAATGATGATGGAAATGACGAAAACTTTAATGGTAATGCGAAAAATGAAAATAGTAATGAAAATGATCATGAAAGACCAAAATCAATGATGGTAATGTTTATGATGATGAAGAAAATTATGGTAATAATGAATATGATAATAGTGGAAACGAAAATGATGATGGTAATGATGAAAATGTTGGTGGAAATGATAAAAATGATAATGATTATGTCAAAAGTGAAAATAGTAATGATGAATATGATCATGATTGACGAAAATGATTGATAATGTAGAAAACGACGATGTTGATGACGAATGGTCAAGACGAAAATGGTGATGAGAATGGTGAATATGATAATAGTGACGAAGAATATGATGATGAAAATGATCATAAGTGACAAAAATTATGATGGTAATGACGAAAATATTTACGATAATGAAAAAAATGATAATGGTAATGACGAATAGGATGAGGGTCATGACGAAAATGGTGAGAGGAATGATGAATATTATAATAGTGACGAAGAAAACGATGGTGGAAATGATGAAAACTATAATGGTAATGTCAAAAATGAAAATTTATGAGGAAAATGATCACGAATGACGAAAATCATTATGGTAATGACGAAAATGATTATGATGAAAAAAATGATGGTAATGATGAATATGATAATAGTGAAAATGTTGAAAACGATAATGGTTATGTCAAAAGTAAAAATAGTAATGATGAATATGATCATGATTGACGAAAATGATCATGATAATTAAGAAAATGATGATGCTAATGACGAATATGATGCTGGTTATGACGAAAATTGTGATAAGAATGGTGAGAATGATAATAGTGACGAATAAGAAGAATTGAAAATAGTAATGATGAAAATAATCATGAATGACGGAAATCATGGTAATGATGAAAATGATTATGATGATGAAGAAAATGATGACGAAAATGATAATGGTGATGATGAGAATGATGATCATGATGACGAATATAAGGAATGATAAGGAATTTTTTTTCCGATCATTTACTAGAAGAGTAGAAAAGGGGGTGAATGTAGGGAACGAGCCAAGCCTGATGAATTAGCGCAAATATAAATCTAATGAAACTGATTTATTTGCTTCAGTGTAACAGAAATTCCGTTGCATGTGTTGTAAGAGTTCGTCGTACGAACGATAAGAGGCAAGGAGAAGGCAAATCATGAATCATACGCATACTGGGGCATGATATAGCATACTCTAAGCAAGAGCCTGTTTTTGGACTAACGTAGACTGGAACGGACGTCGTTTAAATCGTGTTGCGGGGATTCTGCTCAAAACTACCGACGGATACGACAGACTCTTCTAAAGGTCCGGGACCTGATGGACTTCCTCCATTATTCTTGAAACATTCTGCCAAAGCGTTAGCATTGCCATTAACGATGATTTTTTATAACTCTCTCAGTAGCGGAGTCTTTCCGCAGGCATGGAAACACGTTTCTATTAAACCTATTCATAAAGGCGGCAGCACGAACAACGTTGAAAATTACAGAGGTATCTCAATTCGAAACAGCATCTCAAAAGTTTTTGAGAAGATTGTGCATCATTCGTTATACTGTAATAACTGACTATCAACATGGATTTGTAAGGAACCGATCAACCGTCTCAAACCTGATGAGTTAAAACGCATAGAGAAACGTCAATAGATAGAGGCAATCAATGCTGCAAATTTTCATTACGACGAAGGGTACTTTTAAGAAAGCACAACCTGCAACTATACATGCATCCTACTCACGCTCACGGGCTGTTGGCAGCTCACGAACTGTTGGTTTCATGAGTAGACTACGCAGAACGACGCTATGAGGTTGTGTGCTCGTACACTTGCGTTAATGGAGTAGATGTTAGATGCTATGATTCTCACACTCGTTCGTGTACGGGTCGGCATCGATTACTTTTCGCTTGATCTGCAACATTGAAATTCTACCCCGGTAACTACTCTATGTCCGCCTTGATGTAAGCTTCGTTACCTATCACGACGCACCTCAGTTTCGTTAGCCACTCGCGGCACAGTTTCCTCGCGCGTTTTTTTTGGATATCGTGTTCTTGTCGTTCCGATTCGACGCCTTCCAGATCTGGAAAATGTAGAGGCCGGCACGTTTAATCTTTCCGGACAAATCAGATGAAACATACGACTTCTTCCGACGTTTGAATCAGACTTCCTGGCTTGCTGGCCTGGTCACCGGTTTAATGCCACTGTCTAACTGCCGCTGGATGGTTTGGGTTTGGGAATAACTACACCAGCCGAGATGCCGTCGATTGATAAATTCCCAGGTGTTTGTTGCTCCATCTGTGGGACGCGAAATTCCACTTGACACCACTGTAGAACAATTGTAGATTGATAGAGGTTTATCATCATTTGGTATGTCTTGAGTTGTATGGCTTGCATCTTCTGTAACCCAAGCAGAGGGGACCGGTGGGGGTAGAATGATTAATTTATCGAACTTAAATTTTAATTGCATGTTTGGGTGGAAAGTGTCCTGATTTCTTGCTGTATGGATGTCACCCTACAAAAGTTAATCAATTTTAAGATCTGTATTTTAGAAATAAGCCTAAAAATGTCAATCCCCCCGCAGAAAAAAAAATTGGAATTGTGATTTCTCAACGCAACAAAATCCATCAAGGGGTTTCAATATTTTTTAAATATTTATTTTTTCATACTATTTTACTTTTTAATCTTAATGATTTTCGCTTTTTTTCTTGTTCCTTACAATTACAAAGTGTTTTATTTCCTTTCTTGTTGCAATCAATTACTCGACACACGCTATGCCTTAGGGTTTCTCGCCGTTCGCTCGCTAGCATTTCATTAGTAAAGTTTTTTTGTAACTTGCATCTCTCTTTCTCTCGCTATTGTTCATCTGCTTCAGCTCGTCATTTCCGTTTTGTATCATCTTGTTTTGTTTGTTTTGGTTTGTTTACCGGGAAATCACACACACCAACCTTCTGCTGCTGCTGCGAATGTTTTTTCTTTTGGGTTCGATTCCAAAAGCACTGCAGCACTGCTTCTTGCCACAACAATTGTAAAAAATCAACAGATAACGAATAATTGGACGACTCCGGAAAAAGGGTTGAGTTGGTTTGAAAAGCATGCGGTCAACGAGGGGGGAAAGATACGGGGAAAGGGGTCGAAAATAAAAACACAGCAGGGTTGAATTTTTAAGTATTTTGTGTTTATTCGTAGAAAATAATAAAAATATTGACAGGTGACGAAAAACGAATGATTGATTGATTTGCATTTCTCGTTTCACAATATTGTTTTATTTAAAAACTACTATCAAATAAATAAAAAATGTAGGGAAAGTAGTTAAATTAAGCTACAAAACCTAACCGCCCGCTGCCGAGTGCAGAGACGGCGACGACGACGATGCGCGTTTGTTGTACACTCAGTGTTTCCGTGGAAATTCTGCTCTTTTCTATTTTTTTACTTTTTTGTAGCTTGTTCTTCCTATCCGGCTGAAGCTGGGCCTCGTTGCTTTGCCACATTGAGTTCGTTTCATGTGTGTTTTTGTGTATGCTTTTTTTTTTAAGACGCCTGTCAATTTATTCCACTGCTCATCCGGGGCGGAATTGCTTGTTTGAGCGTCGTTGTTGTTTTGAGTGCTCACTTTTGCGTTTCTTGTTGTTGATTTGTGTTAAATTTTTTCTAATCGCTACAATCCGAATTCTTTGTGGTTTGCATTTTTCGCTAAACATTCGCGTTTTATATTTCCTTCTTGTTTCAATTTAATTACAATACTAATTATAATAATAATAATAATTATAATATTAATAATAATAATTATCTCTCACATCGATTCATAGTCTGACTGCTCGTAGCTCTCATATCTCTATTTATATATATATATGTATGTGTGTTTTTGTTTAATGATTATTAATCACCTTTGCCGTCGTTAGTTCGCACTCACACTGTCGCACGTTTTTACACGATTTCGCTGACTTAACTGGAGTTAGCGCATTTGTAGTCACACTCTAGCATGCGCAAGCACTCGAGCTTAGCCTTTAGTTTAGACCTATTAGAAAAATTATACTTTTCTACTTGCTTTTCATTTGTTTTAACTTGCGCTCCCTATATTCCACCAGGTTATGTTTTCAGCCCTTTTGCAAATGGTTTTCTTTTTTTTTCAGGTGAGAGAAGATGTTTTTTGTGTTAGTTTGCGTTGCAAACTTATCTACACATCGAGACTCTCTCCTAATCGCGTTGCTTTGTAAAAGAGTCTTACACGCTAAAATTTTACATATAAACAGTTTTTAGGCGAAAGTTGCACATTCTTTTCCTCTTTTTTCTGTTTCACAGTGCTTTGTTTCCCTACTCTCTAGTTGATGTTAGTTTCTTGGTCGCTTTTTTCTGAGAATGACCTAGTTCGTGTTCGCATCCTTTGGGACGAGTTTCCATTCACTAGCGTATAAATTTTATTTCCGATACTAAAAGAGGACCGATTCCCGTAAGATTTTGTCTTTTGGGAAATTGTACAGTAAAGTTGAAAAACCAAAAAACAAACATTTCCGGGCTAGTGTATGAGATTCTTTCATGTTTAACATGCACAACAAACATAGAATACTGACAAATTGGGCGCGAGAGTTTTTTGATTGAAAAAAAAAAAAGAAATAACAACCATGAGGTATAATACATAAAGTGAGTCAATGTCTGCGTGTTGTGTTGATGTGCACCCTTTAGTCGGCTTAAGGGTGTAGTCGTACGTGTGTGTGTTCTAATTAAGCAGCACACGGACAAACAGGCTGGAGAATCAGTTCTACACGTTTGGTTTTAAAGCAACGTTAGTCGACACGGTACGTTCGTTGCTGCACAATAGCTTATGCCTAAGGGAATCACTACTCACACATACATTATCACTAATGAGAACTATTTGTAGGAATATAAAGAAACAACATTGACTACTCTAATCAGTGGTCGTCATATTCTAGAACACATCATTTCCTCGTTAGTAAAAATATAAATAATGACAGGGATCCATGAAACGAGACAATCGAAATAAACGAAATGTTCTATTTTGCGTTGGAAGACTGGTAATGCTTGTTGCACTGAAAGCCCAGAAGTACTGAGGGATCTGTAAGTTTTCAAAAAATTAGCAAAAAGGCACCTAAACTTGTTGTTATTGGCCCTTATGTTAGTCGAGTCGAGTAACTCGACTGCATTCTACAAAAGAATTCCATTATCGGACACTGATGCCCTGACAAAATAAAATCTTGCAAAACACTCACAAATCTTCTCGATCATCTCCTTGGATGGCAAATTACGTACCTACTAGAAAAATTTGAACCCACTTACTGTTGTAACCAGAATTTATGATCCTCAAAAGAAAAAAAATGATCCACGTGAATTCTATTACCAGACGCAGGTGTCCGCAGCCATGGTGGAACCGATCGGTTCATCCACCGGAAACGTTCGCGCCAAACTAGTGAACAGTGACGATTTGATCTAGCAACCTTTTCCTCAATTGAGCAGGCACAAGGATTCGGTGACCATACAACAAAAATTCAAATTCATTCTCTTGCGCAATCTTTGGCCATCCAAATTGAACAATTTCTTTAGTCTCATCCTGAGAGTCTTGTCCACTTCGCATTCGACTGGGAAACATGGCCGGAAATCTGCAGGAACGCTACACTGAGAAAGCTTTTCGTATAGTTTCTATGTGTTTCCCACATAGATTTTTTCCATGTGCCCAGTAAATGAACTTTATGTGCCAAACAGTTACCATTTATGTGTTTTTAAAATGTACCTTTAAAAATTGCACATACTATTCATATGCATATAATTTTCATGTGTACTTCTGGGCGGATTGTGTTTATATGTGGCACATAATAATCATAAGGATTTTCATATGGAAATTTTCCATTAGTTATGTGCGGATTATTTTGAGTGTATGGACTACCGTTACATAACAAACTCCGTAGTCGTAGTTTGACAGAAAAACATCCGCGTGTTCATTTCCCGTTGAAATAAACTAGTCAACGGCGGAAAAAATATTTTAGCAATTTAAATAGGCTGGTAGAAATAAACAGCCAGGCAAAAATTTTCATTCATTTCCGTTTTATCTCTTCAAGAAATTAGAAGCCAAATCAGAAATTGATCGAGACTTTCGAATTTTGTTTTTAATTTTTTTTTTAAATTAAATCAAATCAACAATAATCAAACAGAATTATTCAAAATGAATAATAACGTAAGTAGTTGATTCGGAGGAGTTTAGAAAAAAAAAAACAATTATGTAATTTGTATTTTTATTCACCGATCAGAAGAACGCAAAATTAAGCGACGACCCGGAACCGATGGATGCAATGGCACGCGGTCGACGTCGGTCACGGTGACGGTCCCGATCTCGCTCTAGCGCATATGCCGCAAGTTCAAGCCGAGACCCTTCGAGACGACGACGCTCCAGAAGTCGCCGTCGCCGTAGCCGTAGCCGCAGAGAGATGTAACCGGTGCAGTGGCGACTCAAAGAGCAGATCTGCTGTGCAATAAAATACTTAAAAAATATTGTGAAAAAATATATTTCAAATATTTTTTAGCTCAAATTGTTTATTTATTAATATTCAAAGGAAAGCAGTCCAGTTCAACTGTCGTTGCTATTTAACTTGTTGAAGTTATTTTATCATCTCTGCCAGCGATTTATGCTGGCCACACTCCGTACTAAAGTTTGTCGTCCCAGTTGGTGTTACGACTTTAATATGCCTGCCGGAAAGGTAGTTGATTTTATTATTGGTTAGCAGACAGCCAATTGCGAAATTTCCAGTTTCGCGCCGTTTGTATCCGGGAACACGTGATTTATCCGAGAACACGTGTGTTATAACAGTTAAAAGTTATAAGTATTAAAAGCATCACATACAGAAAAACAGTTTTACTTCCTCAATAAGGTTTACACATGAAAAACAAAGTAAACTGTTTTATTCATACGGGCTAATATACCCGAACAGGAAAATCAGAATGATAATGAGCCAATACAGTGTCTTCTGAATGTAAACCATTGCACAATCAAACGCTTTTTGCAGTTAATCGGGCCACGAAAATTTTATACCGTCTTTCAGCAACTCATATCAATGGTTTCAAATAGTGGGCTAAATTGAAACAAAATTTTGCATAATATTTGCTATCTCAACAAACGGTCCAACCTCCTTGATGTCAGCTGAAGGCTTCACATCTTTAACCTTCTTCGGGCCCTTTCTTTAAACGGACTAAAACTGGGCCCAACATCGTTGACCTAAAAACAGCATGACAACAGAGTCCTACAGTTGGCTTTGCTGGAATTAGTTGACTTCGTTCCAAATGGTAGTCAATTCCTCCGACAAACTCCACGCCAACAACTTCTTTGTTACACAAACTTCAAACTGGTAAAGAACATTTTTTAAACAGTTTCGAAAACTGTTCGAAGCGCAGCAAAAGTATTGTCGATTAGAGGAAATGGGTGATGGTCATTCAACAGGAACTGTTTCAACGCAACACTAATAGTGAGCACATAAACGAAATGACAAAAACATAGCTATCATACTCGCGTTTCTTGACGTCATGATCTCCTTTCCCACAACCGTATCATTTTACATCCCTTTCGTACTGCATTTTGACTCTTCCTGCTGGATTTTGTTAACGTCAGGAGCCCCTCCTCTCTTTTCGTTGAAATCTTTCAGATTTTCCAACGTCGATGTGGCCAGTTCTTCACAGAGCACTCGTAGATTAATCCACGCCCTAAGCTGGTCACGAAAATAAACTAAAAACTTTAATTTTAACTGATTCCCTAACTCGCAACTGATTGCTAGTTTCTTGAGTCGGGTGCACCACTGCATAAATGGTTCGCTTTCGTCTTACCTGACTTCGAAAAATGAACCTGGACTTAATCAAATTGCAAATATGGATCACATGAGTGACGTGACGTGTTATGCCACACATGCTTTTCACAGAACAGTTATTTTCAATCGGATGGAAAATAACAATTGACCAGCATTTTTTTTATCACAAAGATAGATTAGTGCACCGTCCTGAAATAGTTTGGATATTTTTTCTGAAAACAAGAAAATTGGTAAAAAATTGAACGATCCACATAATGGAACTAGTTTTAATTTTCTCGATAACTTGAATCGCTTCCAGATTGCAGGTTCCACAACATCTGTCATTGAACCAGAAGAGCAATTTAGCCATTTCAAAAGAAATTACCTTAAGAAAATGAAATTTTTAAGCAATCATTGCAATTTGTGATGTAGTTTTGAAAGCCATTCGTTGTATTCGACATACCAATTTTAAAAAGGTCCGTTATTTGCCGTAAAAAAACAAAATTGTGAAATGTATTCCGATCTTTTGCTTCAGAATAGATAATTTTCCATTCGTACTGAACAATTTACTTTTCAACAAACTAGCTAAATCGAACGCCCAACTAATTCGATGAATATTACAAAATACAACAAGTGTCCAGTGATAATATTGCAACTAAGCATTACTATACACATATTATACTATCAAACACAGACTAAATGCACACATGCAAAAAAAAAGTCAATATAAATAAGAATTTCCCAAATCGTTGGCCCAACCAAATTTTATCGAGTACCGTCACTCTCGTCACAAGGAGGCATTAAAGTATTCAAGCATAAGATAAACTCCAGCATTGAAGTAGATAAATAAACTATGAACTGCGGTTAAAATTTGAACAAAAACTTACAAACAACGAACACAAAGGGGAACAAACAAATAGTTCCTGTTAAGTGAAGAAGCAAGATATTTTCATAACACAGAACACAACTTTGCCACAATTTCGCCACGATAAAATCCTCCTGCATGTTGTAGTTTGCTATTCTTATTATTGTGCATTGTTTTTATGCATGCAACTGCTGCTGCTGAATGATCGATCTTTCCTCCGATGTTGTGTGTGTGTGGGCGTGCGCATCGTTTTCAAGACTGCAACTATGTACAACCACAGCGGACAAAAATATGCCTACATGTACTGGACCTACTATATAACACATCGGTAATTTTCTTTTGCTCTTCAAATATAAATTAGTTTGTTTATACAAATATCACTACTTAACATTTACACTGTATATATGTATAGGTGTATAGTACATGCGTTTGTTGTTTCCTTTTCTGCAGTTCTAAAGTGTCGATCTTCACTTCAGCCCATGCTCGTCTTTCGCCCCCGGGCCGTTTTGTTTTTGGTACTTATCAGCTAAACACTACTCATCCGGTCAAACCCTTTTCTATAATTTTTTTTGCACGATTTCTCTTCTATAATAATTACTTAGAACAGCTTCCAGTTTCTAGCTCTCCACTAAATTGAAAAAAAATGCACAATTTTTGTTTGCCTCAGTTCGCTTCCGGGAGGCGGGATCTGGGGCTTATTTTTTCTTTCCTTTTTTTGCTTTGAATATATATTAAATATCTCACTAATAATTTCCGTCTCGGCTTTTTTGTGTGCTCCCGACTGCTGTTGTTTCACTTTCTTCTCCTTTTGTGTGTCGAATTATTATTGTAACGCTAATTACAAGATAAAAATATCACCAGTTGTTGTTCTACATTAAACTTTCGCCTAAGTTCTCTACCTCCCAATCACATGCATCTATGTATGCGTTGCACGCACGCAACTGTTTTACATCGAGATAGTACGATTTTGATTCGATTTGCTGCTTGTGTTTGGGTGTATGCGTACGTTTGTGTGTTTGTGTTTCCAGTTGTCTGCCTGCTCCCTCAATCGTCATCAATAACGATCAATGATGCGGACGCTGCGGACTATCATCGCGACTGGCAGGAATCTTCCTTTTTGTGCATATCTACCGACACGGGCATCTGTCCTCCACCTGGCATTCCAGGCACGGAGCCAGGTGGCGGCCCACCAGGTGGTCCTTGAGAGGCCCCTGGAACGGGTCCATTTGAGGGCGGTCCAAGGTGTGAGGAAGGTGGTTTTAAGCTGCCAGGAGGACCTCCACCACCAGGTGGTCCTCCAGGAGGCCCACCAGGTGTTCCTGGTGGCATTCGATGATGCGATTGTGGTGGAGGCACTGGACTGGGTTCTTTACTTCGGTAATGTGCCGCCGATTGGGCTGCGTACAGGAGAGAGGCTTTGGCCTCTTCCGCTCGATACACATCCATCAAGGGGTTATAACGAAGCTGGTGTAAAGACTCCAACCGATAGTCTCTGAAAGGGTCCGGAGGGCCCCATGGTGTAGGGGGTGGAAAATGCGATGGTATGCCCATGGATGGCGGCAACATCGATCGAGAAAATTGGGTACCGGGAATCATATGTGCGTGCCGACTGGCCATGTATGGGTGAGGCATCATCGATGGGTGATAGCGTGGATCTGAAGCTGCAGCCGCCGCTGCTGCCGCTTGACTTCGCATAAGCATTTCGTCGTCTTTTCGTGGTTCTTCCTTGATCCGTATGTCCAGTTCCGTTCCATTTCGGAGCGGAGATCGATCGCGAACCATAGAATTCGCACTGGCAGCTGCGGCTGCCGCTTTCGACTCTCGCTGTTGCTGTTGCAATATCCGCTCACGCTCCATCTCTCGCCGTTCCATTTCCCGTCGTTCCTTTTCTTTTCTCTCTCGCTCCCGTTCTCGTTCGCGCTCGCGTTCGCGTTCCTGCTGCTCTTTGCGCAGTTTTTCCTCTCGCTCTCGCTCGCGCTGCTTCTCTCGTTCCTCTCGTTCTCGCCTCTGTCGTTCTCGTTCTCGTTCTTCACGTTCCCGCTGCCGTTCACGTTCTTCGGCTTCTCGGCGAGCTGTCTCTGCCGCTATGCTGGGATCTTGCTTGATTGTCGGAGGCCATCCTCCAGCCGATCCGGGTGGTGGAGCCGACGGGTACGTACCCACACTGCGTGGTATTGCACTGGAAAGGATTCTGAAATTTAGTAACGAGGACACACGGTATGGTCAAACTAACAAGGGCAGAAGCGGGATTAACCCCGGACTGAAACATACCTTCTCCATGGATCGTGTAATGATCCGGGCATCTGAGATCCGAGTGGTAGGTCACGGGAAAACGGCGACAGTCCACCGAAGGGTGAAGCACCGTATGGTGATGCATATCGGCCAAAGGGGGAAACGCCTGATAACGAAAAAAATGGATAATTAAAGGAGGATTTGCAGGTTTGTTAAAAATAGAAATTTACCCAAATGACTAGCTGCCGAACTGATAAAACTAGGCGGCAATGGTGCCGATTCATAAGGTCCAGGCCGTCCTGGTAGCCCAGTTGGAGGATAAGCAGGCGTAGGCAGATCGTGTGGTCTCACCAGACCGGCAGCTGCCGCGGCAGCCGCTGCTGATGGTGGGTACATGTGCGACGGTGGTCGCAGCATATCCGATGCCGTCTTCATTGACGCGGCTTTATCTGGGTTCTGTTTTGCCTGGTGGTGGTATATTTCCCATGCTATCCGCACGTGCATGGCATTCCATTTGCCAGTTTTCTGCAAGTGAAAAACGACATTCACACATTCAATTAATTACGATGAATGCTAGATTGGTGAAGTTTCATAGGGAATTAACCATAGTATCACTTTCACCTTGATTAGCAACTCAGTGTTATTGGAGGAGGAAGCAGAAAGCGTTGAGTAAGTTGGCATGCAAACAAGGAGGTATAACGAACCGATCGAGATGCTAGATGAAGTTTGCAAATGGAGATATGAAACAAAACCTACCTTTCTAGCCGGATCAACCGGAGAGGCCTGCTGCTGTTTGAGTTTGTTTGTGGCGGTATCGAACGTTGACGATGATGGTGGGGTTTGTAGTGGTAGTGATGAATGGTTATATACCAAAAATCATAACAAGAAAGAAACAAGAAAAAACAAAGCTTTATGATTGTGGCCGTACGGTCTAATGGTTGGCGTGATGATGCGTGATTACAGGTGGTAAATAGAAACGACGTTGATGATTAAAAATAAACCGTCTACGACTATTCTAGGTAGAAGTTAGAACAGTTTTATTGAAGAAACAAAAAAAGGCCTACGGCTAACTGTTTAGCCAGTTTAGCCAGATTAGATACTAACCTTCGGCACGAACGATTGCAAATGGCTTGGGGGAACGAATTGCGTTGGACCGCTTAGGCCTGGATGTAGAATCCCAGGGCCGTAGCCAGGATAGGCGGGCATCCCGAGTCCAGTGCGGTAGAATGGTGAATCGACAGCACCTATTTTCGGTACATCCTTAAAAAGTGGAGGTGGAAAGAGGGTTGGTGTAGCCGCCGCCGCTGCTGGTAGAATTGGCTGGTGCTGATGCTGATGTTGGTGCTGGTGTAGGTGTGTGTGCTGGTGCTGATGGTGATGCAGTTCCTGCCGCAGGTATGGTGACTGTGGAACCGTACTCAGCCCACTTCGATCCAGAAACCGATTGTCTAACTCGCGTCGCAGCATATCTGCCTGGTCAGAAACTATAGAGAAAAAAGTTCATTATTAAGGGTAAGTTTTTTTTAAATTCATCGGAAAACGTACCCTTCGTTGAGAAAAGCGATTCAGCTGAAAACGGCAACGGTGCCGTTGGTTGCGAGGGAGTTGAAGCCGTCGAAACGACCGGAGGTGGCAGCGGTGCCGTAAATAGTGGCACCGGGAATGACGTTGGCGGTACGGCAGAGAGCGAAGTAGGCGTTGGTCCAGCAGACGAGGCAGAAGGTGAGGGAGGAGTTGGTCGCGATTGTGAGGAAGAACTGTTATTATTTACACTGGAATTACCAGCCGCCATGCCAGCTGGTGAGTGTGATGGCGGAATTCCTGCAGAGGCTGTCATTGATGGATGCCATCCACTGGGACCTGCCGGTTGCAGGCTACTGCTGGAGCTGGTGGTTGTAGCTAACGAAGGTTTAGGATAGGTAAGACTAGAAGAAACGGCAGATGAAGGCATCGATAACGAGGCCGACGAAACGGACATCGCTGCCGGAGAGGAGAGTGCAGGTGGACCAGCCGAGCTATAGGGAAGCGTTGGAGATGGGCCCGTGGGTGGACCACCGGTACTAGCACTGCTTGTACTGCTGCCACCACTGCCATACGGTAGCGCCGAACCAGGTGTAGAACGGGATAAACTACTTACGTTACTACTGTGAACGAGAAAAGAGAAAAGTTGGATATTAGCGGCCGGTATAACATTGATGTCGATTAAGGATTTACTCACCTATAACTATCTCTTTCTCTATTGGGACTATGCCCTCGCGGAGAGTGCGTTCGTGCTATGCTGCCGCTGGAAGCCGCCGGATGTTGGGGATGGGTATTATTGCTATTACTATTACTACTACTGTTACTGCTACTGCTGGTAGGCGGGTGATGTGAAGCTGGCGGTAAATGGTGACTTCCAGGTGGCAGCACGGGTAAGAGTGGTCCCACCAGCGGATGATGTGAGGAAGGTCCTACTAAATGCGGAGGTGGCTGCTGATGAGAGAGCGGTGGTGGTTGTTGTGTTGCGGCTGCAGGATGATGAGGAGGCAAAAGATGCGACGATGCACCACCACTAGGATGCGTAGGAGGCGTGGCACCAGGTGGAACTGCCGTACTGATTCCATGTGGAGATGGTATATGAGGCCCACTACTGGCACCGGAAGGAGGTCCTCCCGCGGCTGCCGAAGGAGGAGCAGAGGATGAATTACTATTGCTACCATTGCTGTTGGTATTGGGAGTGACGGGCCGCACGGTTTTCGTTGGAGGTTGACCCATAGGAGACGCGTCCCGATCGCCCCGTATTTGCGATGGGCTTCCGTTCGCTGCGGACATTGGCGGTTGTAACCGTGAGTCCATCAAACCTAGGCCCATCATTGACGGAGGCAAACCGCCAAGTCCGGGTGGACCTACGGGATGCATTCGAGGAGATAGATTCGGTGGAGCTACCGATGGTGATAGATATGGATTGCCGTAGGTTCCATAGTGATACAACGGCGTATATCCCGGGTAGGCCGTGCGATAATGAGCAGGTATACTGCCAATGCCATTCTGCATCATAATCGACGGCGGCATTCCTGGATGGGTCATGTGAGATCCATTTAGCAGACCGGTTGGGGTAACGGCCGCCGAAAGAGCAACACTGGTTGCCACTACAGGGCTGTGAGTTCGCAGTGCTGCCAAGGAGCTTTCCACCGATGGGTGAATAGCAGGACTTTGACCGCTTGCGGGAGTAGCTGCGGGTGGTGTGTGCGGTACATTCAGCGGCAGTGATGAAGGAGCTGCACTGTTAATGCTACTATTGCTGTGCAACGGCTGACCACCACTTGTCGGTCCCAAGCTATTCGACAGGTTTGTTGGTCCTGTCACTAGTGGTAGGCCATTTGGTAAAGATGCCGAGGCAGTCGTTGAAGGTGCAAATGAGGAACCAGCTCCGATAAAACTCGGAACTGATGAAGGCTTCCCACTGACACTGGTGTTGCCACTACTGCTACTATTACTGTTACTGTTATGCTGCTGGGGCAGCTGTTGAGGCGACGGTGGTGGTTGAGACTGAGGAGTTGGTGGCTGTTGCATTGCGGGTGACGGCACCGATCCAATAGTCTGTTGCTGCTGTTGTTGCAGGGGAGACTGAGGTGATCCTTGCTTGCCACCAATGGCCGTCAGTGCTGCCGTCGCCGTTGTTGCAGCAGATGGAACACCAAGCAGACCGCCACCACCGCTCGCTGCTGGTATCTTTGCCGAAGCCGTGGGCAACAGCGGCTTATTGCTCAAACCGGCCATCTGCGGAGACGCGGGTGGCTGTGGTTGCTGAGGTGATGCCACGGCTTGCTGCGACTGAGGTGACGCTACCGCAGTAGGATGTCCACCACCTATAGGGGTCAGGTGGGTTCCTCCTATCGGACCATTGGATACCTGTTTTTGTCGGAAAGGAATAGAAAAAAGCAAGTTAGAAAAAACAAACTAACACACACGTTGTCGATGGGCTTGTTTATGCTAATTGTGCTGGTCATTGCAGCTCGTTGAATTAGTGGCCATTAAGATGCTAAGTGCTACCCATTAGTTAGGTGCGGTTGAAACAAAACTTGTCGCCCAGGGGCAGCGGCGCCGTTTAAGCACACTGGATAAACCGATTTATTCAGACATAAATCAGACGGCGTGTAACTCGGTCTAACGAACGAAACGTGATTATTACCGCACGCTCGCGGGTATTGGGTGCCAGTGCATATATTTTACCTATCCTAACCAATCGAAGAACTGATGGGTTGATGATTGTTCTGTAAACAGAAACATAACATACTAGGAGGAATTTGCCGGTTTGTTCCGCTTGGCGTCTTCGGGTATTAAATCGGTGGACCGGTCCTGGTAGAGTAAATAATTCAATGCTCGTTAGCACGAATTGATAAAAATGAAATTATCCAAATGAATTACTTAATTGAATTCCAACAAAGCCAGTCTGCTTTTCGTTTAGAATGAACGCTAATTCTGTAAGTTTTTGTATCGGCAAATCACTCGATCAACAGAGTGAATTAACGCATAGAAATAATTATAAACTGCAGTAAGAGTTAAAAAAACCGATGCCCTGTTACCCTATCAAGCAAAATATACTGACCATTTTAATTATTTCCTGCCTATTTGCTTTTGCTCAATACACAAGCGAGAGTCCATTATGCATAAATGCATGCATAGAATTTAAAATAGCCTATCACACGTACCCTCTTCATTTGCCCGCATACTTTACCTCGCCAATGCAGCAAATTCAGAAAATAATCTCACCGCGATAAAAAAAATCGCGTAAATGCAAAACCGATGTTTACCCGAAATACCATTCCCGCACGAGCCGATAGCGACTCAATGACGGTGGCATTCGGACAGGAAATCAATGCAATTATGCAAATATTTGTTTATTTGGTCGGGCCGAAATTGAATTGTCGTCGGGCAGCACACTTCCGCTCGGATCCTTCCATTGGAGGTTCCGTGGACACGGCTAATTGTCGCTGTTATCATTATTTCATTAGACAACCATTATCGAATTGTTGATATGGCGCTGCCGTCCGCAGCGTGGGCGGTTACCGGCCAAGCAAAGGGGTATTGATTTGTGTTGTCACTGTAGTTGATGTCGCTTCCTACGTCTGTTGCTGCTGGTCTACCGGACAGTGTGTGACGAGAACAGCGACTCCCGGGAATGGAACAACGGAACGAACCACAATTGCTCTGTTTTCAATTGACATCGGTTGCAGGATAGCGTTTAGATGCCACGCTTATCCGATAAATTATAGTCGCGATTGCATAGCTAAATGGAAAATTAATCAAAAATGCGGCGCTCACGGCTTGTTGCAGCAGCAATGACAACTGCAGCGGCTTTATAGAGGAGTGTAATTTTGAATTCATGAATCGGGACCGAGCCGGCGACAATGAGACCACGAACTATTTGTTTTGTAACCACAATCAATTTGGTTTGATTGTAATGGAACTGTTGCGAGACTGCTCCGTACGGTATCGTAAGTTGTTCGAGAAAATGTCGCCAATTTCTTTTTCTACCTAACAAGAGTTAAGAGAATAAGGACGTCCTAATAAGAGATTTGAACATTGTCAGCTTCGTACGCAGCGTACCCTTATTGATCGTAGTGTTTTGCTTACCAGCAGTGGTTGGAGTATTCACGAAAAAATAAACATTTGAATCGATGAACGTCTCTCATGAACATACACTATTCGCTTCTGTTGCCGATGATGCATTTATCGGCATTTGAGTTTATCACGAGTATAGCTCATCATGAACATCGCAAGTTCGTTCAAAAATTGAATATTGAACTTTGAACGCGGTCGATTTAATGGATATAATATACCCGGGAATGCCAGAAAGAGTCCTAAATAGTATTACCGTGAATAGAGAATAGTTTAAAGTAGTATTATGTTTCATTGATATTTTTCGGTGAATTCACCGAAAAATATCAATGAAACATAATATCAAAATTGTTACGGTGACGGAAAATAAAAAGTAGTTTAAAGTAGTGTTAGTGGCTTTTGAAGCAACAGAAGCTTTGATTTCGCACTTTTGCGTTGTATACGATATTCGTATATTCAGCGATGCTATGAAGCGTGAATATATGCGGCTCATTCGATGTGGCGAATTGAACCATTCATCATTTTGGTTAATACTCATGATAAAGTTGCTTGCCGATGCTTGGTCTATATGTTCAATTTGCGAATTCTCCAACCTCTGCTCACCAGCGATACCAAATACACGCCCGAACTCATCTATCACTTCTAAAGGGTATCCCACATCAAATTGCATCACGGAAAAACGCTGTAGAAAAACACCAGTTGGGTATTTTCTCTTGAAAATTTGGGTAGAAGTAGTTTAGAATGTATTGTTAACGCTGTATTTTATCGCTGTCACCTTTCAATGACCAGGATCATCACAGAGCTGCGGGTGGAGCAAAAGGCGATACAGGGGAAAATCCTTAGAATTCTTCAGGGGGATGTTCCGAATTCGCGCCGAGAAATAGACCAAAAAATCTACTCGAAATGTGTTAATGCTCACGAAATGAGCAGCAACAATTTTGTTGACGCAGTTGCGCTTTTATTAAGCGCTAAACAAAGGCGTTCGTAAAGCATGTTTTGTTTGTTTAATAGTAGTAGTTTGTTTTTTGTTTGATTAAAGTTATTAGTTAACTACTTGCCAATTCATGGTTTTTATTGAGTAGTTATTTAGGCATTCCGAAAAATTTCGGCCTTTCGTGATTCGGCCATTCGTGATTCGGCCTTTAGTGATTAGGCCATTCGTGATTCGGCCTTTCGTGATTCGGCCTCCTGTGACTGTTATTGAAATTCGGCCATTCGTGATTCGGCCATTTGTGTTTCGGCCATTCGTGATTCAGCCATTTGTGTTTCGGCCATTCGTAGGTAATCCATCAGGATCTACACCCAGATGCTGACGAAGCCTCATTGTCTCATCATGGATGATGATACTTACGTCAAGGCGGACTTCCGGCAGCTTCCGGGACTACTGTCCTTCACTGCCCAGTACAAGTTTGATTTTCCGGAGGAAGTAAGGAAGCAGAAACTTTCAAAGTTTGCCAAGAAATACATGATTTGGCAAGCGATCTGCTCATGTGGCAAACGGCGCCGTTCGTGACTACCGCGACTGTAAACGGGCAGATTTACCTCAAGGAGTATCTACAGAAGCGTCTGCTTCCTCTGTTGAAGTAATGATCTTTTGACCGGATATAGCTTCTTACCACTGTTCAAAAGATGTTCTAGATTGGTACGGAGTCACTTTCGTATCAAGGTCATGAACGCACCGGAACTAAGGGCCATCGAAAAATACTGGGCTATTATGAAGCGGGTACTACGGAAGCATCTCAAGGAGGTTAAATCTGAGGAAGACATGAAGAAAAAGTGGGTTTCCGTACAGAAGAAGCTGCAGCCAGATGTTGTACAGAGTCTTATGAGTAAAGGTAAGCGTAAGATGCGAGCATAAGGTTCTGCCATTGAAGTTGAATGAAATAAATGTACCAAAGGCTTACTAATGAGTTCTATTTTATTGTCTGAACGTTTGGAAAGGATCGGTAAACTGGGTAATTTTCTACAGCGTTTTTTCCGCGATGGAATTTGATTTGAGGACACCCTTTAGTTCGTCGTTGTCAACGAAGATCGTAGTGATTCTTAGACCATGGTTCATCGCCACATTGTTCAAAACGTTTGCAACACGGGATAAGGTGTAGGAGTTTGTGAGCTCCAGAGATGGTCGGTCAGCGGAAAATTTACCCGAAACCCGCACCCGTATCCATATCCGCCGAGTTCGGATCGGGTACGAGTACATAATATTTTTTCTTAATGGGGTACGGGTCTTTTTTTATTAATCGGGTGGCATTCAAATTTTCATAATAACGAGTAATAAGCGTAAAAGAGTAAAAACTCAGTGCATATGTTTGTCAGAAGGAATAGCCCAAAAAGCATCTGTAACTCAAAGGCGCGAATGAAGAACTGAAAACATTCTCTCGCCAGCTACAACCAAAGCGAACATGGTAAAAATAACTAATTATGAGACATCTAGAAGAAAATACGTATCGGAATATTTCGTAGCGACTTCGGTGACGAAGCAAGATCAACTAAATATCTCGGGTGGCGACAGAATCCTACTGGACAGAATCATATGTTTCGGCTTCATAGTTCCGCAGTTACTTTATGGAAAAGAGAGAAGATAAGGAGGGTGTTCGGCCGCACGATCCAATACTGCCAGGACAGTGAGGCAAAAAAACGAGCTGGTTGTTATTACCAAGTGACAGGCGATCAGTTATATTTGACGTATTAATTGTTAGGGAATAAACTGCGTCAATGACGTGTCTGTCCGCATGGACGAAGATCCGATTTCAAGAAAGAAGCGTTATAAGAGGGCGTGAAAGCGTCGGAACGTCAAGATCGTCATGGAAGAAATGAGATCAGAAGGGTAGACAGGCGCAAACCAACGCACTATTCTTATTCTTATTCTTATTCTTATTAATACCAACACAGCCACAAAAGAGGATTCCTGGAAATAATTTTAATGATTTCTAATCATAGAAATATTTAAAATTATTTTCTTGTCTGTATTAACATTTGCAAAATATCAAAGATATATTGCAAATGTTTAATCGGCCAGGCCAACTGTGAAGTATTGCCGCAAAGACGATTATAAGAAATAAATCTTGTGTGAATAAGTTATTCATACATAGATGCATTTCAAAATCAACAGGGGAAGAAGAAACGGGGACGTCTCGTACCAACCGTTTCTGATTAACTGTAAATTTGTTTCGTTGGGAGTATCTCTGCTAATAAAGGTTAAGTGATACTCCGGACCCTCGGGGATGAACTTATGGCATTTAGACCAAAAGCCCGGCTGCTATTGGCCAAGGTTATAGCGACAGGCGCAAACCAACGCACTATGGGCAAAAACGAGCGGAAAAACGGACGCAATTAAGATACGGGCTGCAGGCTGATAAAATATAGGTGACCTTATGTAAAATTTTCCGGAGAATCTCGCGGTGCCAACCGCTTTCCTGTTTGCCATCGGGAAGTGCCACATTTTGCTCATTTTCCCCTATTTTTAACATTTTTATACACTTATTGAGCTATACCAAGCGAAGTTTTGAGAAAACAAACCTTAAAAACCTTATAATTTTGTGTAAATAAGTCCACAGAATCGAATAGGGCTTATCCCATTTAGTTTAGAGCATAATAATTTTTTTGACTATACCAAACGGGAACTCAACCAATAAAATTAATGTACTCTAAACTGAATGGGGTAAACCCTATTTGATTTTTCGGACTTTTTTACACAAAAATATCAGGTTTTAAAGATTTAGTTTCACGAGGTCTAGCTTGGTATAGTCCAATAAGTGTGAAAAATATGTTAAAAATAGGGGAAAATGAGCAAAATGGGACACTTCCCGATGACAAACAGGAAAGGGATTGGCACCACACGATTCTCCAGAAATTTTTTCATAAGATCACCTATATTCTAGCATCCAGTAGGCCGTATCTTAATTGCGTCCGTTTTTGCTCGTTTTTGCCCATAGTGCAACGGCCGGACAGTACAGTTTGAACATCAAGACGAACAACAATGGTCAACGGTTGGAGAGCTTTACAGCTTCCTGAAGACCAACAGTCCAAAGTGCTCTCTTTTCTCGCAGGATCACATAGAGATGTATTGACGACTAGGAAACGCAAATGATCATGATATTTATCGGAATATTCGCCATCGACTTAGATAACGGAACAAGGACGGCGAATGGAAACTTAGTACTTGGAGCTGCTGATCGCTTAATTTCGCAGATGGCGTTCTGGTTCTGTTTGAAGCCCAGAAATGCAACTTCGTAGTACTACGATCAACGAGAGGATGTGTCTGTGGAGGATAAAAAGCCCGTGTCGTCAACGTGCATTGCCGCCCGCAGTTAAATCCGAGTACAACGACGGAAAGGAAACTACTACGCGCAACTAGAGGCAACGTACGACAGATTTTTACCATGGGACATCAAGATCGTTATCGGCACACCTATACTGGTTTGAAAATACTCTGATGGACGTTAAATTACAAAAACAAATCGATAAATCTACGTCACGCTTAGTCGTGATTCGTCAATTTTCGTCTATCGTCTATCAACACTATAACATTGCTTTATTGCAAGAACACTACTTTACTAACATCACCACACCTGTATGTATTTCATTGGGGTTGACGGCAGGAATAGGGAACATTCGACGAGCACGGCATAAGTTCACAACGATATCGAGAAGGAAAAAGCGCCAGTAGGAGAACGGATGAATAAAAATAATTATTCTGGTCTTATGACCAGACCAGACGCAAGCTCTATGAAAAGTTAAAACCCCGTAAGGGCTACACACCAAAGCCTGGCATCGCTTACTAACAAATCGGGATTCCTGCTTACAGGTTTCACCTAGATTGGACATATCTCGATTTCAAGTTTGATAGATGAGTACAGATTCATTGAAAAATTTTCGCTTTTTAATAATAACTATTTTGAAAAAGTCATATCCACACATACAGATAAGAACAGTTACAAAATTATTGTCTGCAGGAGTAACATGATAGAATCTTATACCGTTTTTGTTTTTGCTTAGGTGCAATCTAGGTTCGCTCTAGTTCCTATCGAACGACTATCAAAATGTTTGTTTTTTCACTTAAGTTGAACTTAGTTTCACTCTGGGATGCACTTTTTAGACGACGGGTTCGCTCTGGGGTTTTCACAGTTTCAACCCCGCTATAAGCAATACACTGACAACCCGAAAATGTTTGTTTATTCTCCCGAAAATGTTTGTTTATTCAGTGGTTGAGTTCGAACTAACCGAAACGAAAAGTGTTGCCAACTATTTTTGGCGGAGTACAAACGGAAATGCGGAGAGTGCCGGAGGCGTATGAATCACGAGCATTCACTAGTAGGAGAGATTCCCATCGTACACTTGGCAAAAGTTGGGAGACTAGGGTGGGCCGACCACGTCGCAAGGATGTCGGACAACTGTGCAGTGAAATCCGTTATCTTCAAGAACCCCACCGGTACCAGGAATAGAAGGGCCCAACGTGCAAGATGGCTTGACCAGGTTGAAGCCGACTTGCGTGCGTCAAGACGCACAACGAATTGGCGACGAGGAGCCCAGGCCGAGTACAATGAAGAGGAATTTATGACACGGCAAGAGGTACCCCGACTCTCGGCTGCTTGTTTTTTTTTAAGTTGGAACTAATCCAGGATAAAAAACAAAAACGCTATTAGTTAAGGTTTTTTTTATAATCTGACCGAAACCTAACTTCTCCCAGCCGGTAAACGCCGTTTTAATTTTATGACTCGTTTGACAACTGAATATGCAGCAACAAACCTGTGCCCATGAGATTTTTCCTTTCACAAGGAACCACAAATACCAATTAGTTAACCGGATCCATTCAACAGAGCAGAACGCGACGGCAGTTTGACAGTGCTTGAACTTTGAACTACACTGGTGATTTCGTGGTACATACGAGCTTTGAACTCCAAGAAAACATGAAGCAATCCGTGGAATCGGCGGGCAAATTAAGATGGCGAATTTACGATCATTTCGAAAAGACATTAACGGGGCAATCATCGCGCCCCCGTGGCGCGGATCGGATCATGTTTCTTGGCAGCACCTCGTAGTCGCCAGTCGTATACCTGTCACTGTGAATAGCAGTGTAAACGGCTGAAGTGGCAATTAAGCATCGCAAATTAGGCGCTGTTCGCTGCATACAGCAAATACAACTGGCCGCACCGAATGGATCGTTAAAATTTTTACGCCAGTTTTATCGTGCAGTGATTGGAGCATTTTAATGACCGAAGGAACAGAGCAAAACCATCCTGTCAACTTACCTGCAACGGTGTTGAGGGATAAGGCGGTGGCAGGCTGGGTGGTGGAAGCGCTGCGGGCGCTGGAGATGGTGCCGGCGGAGCAGGTCCTGCACTGGCCGCTCCTGGCGGAACCGGAACCGGACTAGCACTGCCGGCCAGTCCGGCCAGCGGACCATTGCTGAGTGGCAGCCCGGTCGGTGGGAAGTCCGATTTTCGAGGCACCGCTGGGCTGGGAGCCGCCGCTCCCACTGCCGGGGGCACCACCTGTGCCGGTTGCGCCTGGGGCGTGGATGCGAATACAACTGACCCTCCATCAGAACCCTGAAAGAAGAAAGAAACGCGGACAGCGAACCGCAAAACAAACCAGTTTAATAATTGATAACAGCAGTTTGTGCGAGCGATGGTGGATTTACATACGCTTTACAGGGCGGGATTGATAGCGCCATAAATAATTGATTCAATCAATTTGCAAACAGATAGCGCTGGTGTCGATATGGCACGGCGGGTGCCTGCTCAAGGCGAGCGAGAGCATTTAATCCGATTGGCATTATTGAGCAAGTACTCGATGGATCGTGTAATCAATATTTATTAATTTTGAATTAATTTGTGCCCCCACTCCGCCCTTGCGTGATCCGCTGCGGAAGGAGGAGTGGCAACTCAATTCAGCTCGAATGGGAAATAATCCATTCATTATAATAATTACAAGGTAAATGAGTAGGCTAATGTTCGTGTCCTCTCGCGCGTGAACATATAAAAAACACTTGCTGATTTCGGTTTGGAGGAGGGACAGTCTGAGGCAGTCGAATAAATCTGCATATTTGATTAATTGTGCGATTAATTTTCATATAAACATCAACAGGCAGATAAAAATCTGGCGACACGAACGTCCAATCGGCCGACTCTGACAGGTTATAATTAAATTTGTTTATTACCGATTCTCGGCGGCTCTACCGACCTACCGGCCTGCCTTGAGCGGATGTGAAGTGCAGTTTCTTCGTCCTACAAGGCGCATTCGCCAATTAGTTGACACCTTCGACTGGTCGTAAATCAAACTGCAAAAAGTTCTTGAACCTGTAGGCGGGAAATGATTTCATGTAACGCCTTTCTGTTCGTTACGGTTGTTTGAATAGCAATCCAATCGATTTGATTTGATTAGGCACATGCACAGAAAATCTATTATGGTTTGTAAACGTTTAAGGTGAAATTAGTCGTCATCGATTCTGCAAATTCCAAAAGCAGTTTTTTTTTGTTTAAAACAAAAATTTTGTTCATGAAAATATATTCGCTATGTTCAGATTGGCAAGAAGAATGCAGCGAATACATTTCTATAAACAGAACCCCGCTTTTGGGCCCAGAAACTGCTTCCGAAATTGGGCTCTCCGACGAAAAGTTAATGACTGCTAATTTCCCGTTAACGTATCCGGTTTTTAGCAAGATGATTTTGTTTAACAGAAAATTTATACTGCCAATAAATAGGAACAACAATTGTCAATGTAAAATTCTTTACACATTACGGAGTTAATGTTGACAAGGTAACAACAAAAAGGTGCAAAACCAATTGAGCACAATAAACTAAAAACACCAACAGAATTACCGAAGACACCACAAAACAACGAATGCGAAAAGCGTGACCCAGTGATTTCACAGCTGTGATGAAAAATGAATCGACCGATGACATGTGTAAATAGCGTCTGACACCATGCAAATAACTTGTCGACGATTGTGACATTTACAATCGTGCACCCAATGGAGCGGTGGCCCTAGCTTAGACTTCGACGAGCCCTAACCGTAGCCCGCCCGACGATGTGTCGCCTCTCGACTTCGACCCCGACGTACGGCCAAACGGCATTCATATTTATGCAGATAGGTGGGCAATGGCTCCTAAACAAGCGTAAGAGCGAATGACGAAACAGCTCTTTCCTTTGCGCTAATTTGAATATCAAACAGTGAACATATTTCTTCGAATGGCAAAATAATAATGTAATCGCTTCCCAATATGGCTGGCATTTGCTTGCCACTGTCATGCCGCCAACCGTCCGTAGAACAAACTGCAGCAAAGGCTGCTGCCTTCCGTTTGCAGCGGAAATACTAATGCGATTTTCTGCCGCACAGGCAAGATATGCATTCCGGGCTCGATTTAAGGCATTTGTGCCCCCTTTTGCAGCTCCCCGCTTCCCAACATCCCTGAGGGTATTAATATATCGCAATGTAAATGTTCAATCTTGTTTGCTCGTTTACTCGCAGTGGTATGAAAATTAAATTTACAAACCACCATAAAATTGTTTAAAATGGTCGAACAAATATGCACACGCCAGTGTACTCCTTGTTCCGTCCCGCTATGCCCGCAATGGTTTGGGAGTCCCCTCAACGAAGCGATATGCAAACACGTTTGCCTTGTACACATATACAATGTGCATGGCACAGCACATTCATCGAAGTACGGCTTTTTGCAGTTGAACCGCCATATTTCTACGTGAAATGCACCGACAAGCTGCTCCTGCCGATGCACCACCACCGGCAGGGAGCTCAATCTCTAATTCAATATCTCTTGCTGTTAGTCTCGGGCTAATGCAGTTGCGGCAGTACTTCAGGTGCGATGATGATTCCACTGCGGAGTTCGATTGTGACAATGGAGGGTGATGGGGGTAGACGTGAGTGGATGTACCAATTGATAAACTACCTCAACGGAAGAGCAAAGCACCCCGAGTGTATGAAATATGCAAAAATGGTCTCTCATTTTCCGGTGGGGCTTCGGAGATTTCAATGAAGTGTACCAGTTGGATGCAAACATTCGTAAATCCTCTTGATATCCGTTTGGAAATTGTACGATTGGTCTTCCCTCCCTAGTGACGCAGTCAGCAACAGCAGCCGTTCGAAATCCCACACAGTCTGTGTGAGCATTTTGTTTGAGGGGGCCACCACCGCACGATACGTGTGTATAATCGAACAACAAAACCATTATTATTCAATGAAATTAATATTTATGGATTGAACGAAACCAATTTACAAATAATAATAGCTCGATTTCGCTGCTCTGCTTGATGTTCGCCCGATTGCATCCCGCAGACACACACATACACACACACACTCACTCAATCGTACGGTAATCAAACGGTAATGCTGAATGACGACGACGACGAGGGGAGCACAGATTGCAGCTAGATTATTATCCCCTTCGTCAGCCAGCTAGGAGGATCGTACTGAATGCATTTGAGCTGCCAGAATCGAGATTGCTGTGTGGGCATATCGCATCGCAGCACGGAGCCAACCGACACACAACGTACACGATTTCAATCCGATTTGCATCGATATCCAGTCGAGCAGGAAAGCGTTCCGTTTTGCCTCCGTTCGCAATCGTCGGAGACTGTGAGTGGAGAGCCGGTCACGGACCATGTCGAATGTTCATAAGCATAATAATGTTTAATATATACATAAAATCAGATTAGTTTATAACAAACCGTCCATAAATATTGAATGCACTGGTAAAGGGGAGGTAGAATGGACTGGGAGACGACCGCCAAACAGCCCGACCAAGTGGTCCCCTGCCGGCAAAAGATGGTGCACAAATGTGCATAAAACGACAGCTTCGACGCCATTAAATCGTTTGTGTGTACGCGAAAGAGATAGCTAGATAGCTAGGTAGTATCGTACACTAGTCGTTTGCTTTACGGTCACGCGGGCGGTTCGACAACGATCTTGTTGATAAACCGCGACGAGAGCACAACCGTTCGCGCATAACTAGGCACAATCTCTGCAGGTTATCGGCACCCGAGGCTACGGCCATTCAGATAGGATATTATAAGCTCAACCCGGTGCGTTTGTGTGTATGTAATCTCCGATCGTAGGGGCCCAGAAGGTGATCGCCTAATAAATTTTACAGCTGTCACCTTCCCGTGCCTGTCAGCCGGCAGGGGGCAGCTGCCTAGAAAGGCAAGAAAATAATTAACCGCAGTATGAATTGCCCTATCGCAAAAAGTTAGCCGGTCGACGATGGTCGCAGCAAGTTGTGCAACAGTATCCTACCGTTTTGATTCCCCGCCGTGTATCAAGATACCACACGGACCCCTGAAAGCCTATAATAATCACATTAGTTATCGATGTTTCAGGTCGTAGCGCTACCCCTAGCCGAACGCGATGGTAAAGGACCGGTTTTTTTTCTCCGTAAAAAGCCATCTCCGTGAGAAGGCTTTGTGGTGAGCCGACCTGTCGAAACTGTGTGCACGTAAGGCTTATCGCACCCGTTCACATCTTTAGTCACATCGGTAACCAGGTTTGGGTGGGTTTAGCAACGGCCTCGTCGACCGCGCCGAGTGGACTGTGATTACCGGCCATTTTCAACGTAACCCATTATCGTCGCCATTGAAAGCTGCTGCTGCTGCTGCGAAGTGCTTGTCAACTGGGCACTGATTGCCGTACAGCTTTTAGCACCTGATGGCGACCACCATCAGTTTTATGCTGTTAAGTTAGACGGCTCGATTGAATTGTGCGCCGTATTTCACTTACTTTTGCAGCGAGTGGCCTTGTTTGTCGGAGAGTTTATTAGAGATAGAGTTGTAGTGAGCAATAAACGAGATGGTTTTTTTCATAATTATAACAGCACGATGGATTATATAGTAGCTACTTAAAATGAGAGGGTATGTCGTCTTTCAATTTGTATCTTACTTACTAGCAAGATTTCTGTTAGAAAAAAGAAATAAAAAGGCGAAAAATTATAATATCAGTGAATAGTACAGTTATCGAACGCTTTGGAGATAATATCGTTGTATCATTGACGAACTGATATGACACATAGACACATTGAAGAAAATCCTTTAAAAAACATCGTCCTACACATTTTGCTTGCACACTAGCACCCTCTGTTATAAATGTTGTGGAGTAGCTTGCATTTGAAGGGTGTTATACTGTAGGCTTTTTACATTTGTATGGTTTTATACTGAAAACTCGAAGGCTCACTCGAACGATGTGCGGTGTGGCCATGTTGCGAAACATCCTTTTTTGAAAAATGAATGATTTTGGAATGGACGATGGAATTATTGCGAATGTCTCGTCTGTTTGTCTGTGGTTGTAGTGCAAACGAAAAGTTAAAACCGGTAAAAACTATGAGCTCCACCAGAATTTCCTGATGACCGCTATAAAACTGCCTTCCGACCAAGTGACCCACTCTTATTCAGAAGGTTTTTAAGACTCTATAAGAGATTAAGTAGTCGTATCATGTTCTACTGAAAGCAAAAATAAAACCGATTAAGCTTCCGTAGCTTGACAGCCTCCGCCATAATTTACTATAATAAAGCTTTTCGCTTTTTGGTCTGGTAAAAAGCTAAATCAATCCGCCAGTTTTGTCAACTTGAAAATACATCCGTGAGCAGAAAAGTTAAAGTTTTACTGTCAATTCATCTTGATCGATTTGGTTTATAGCAACTATAAAATCCCGCTTTTTGCACCTTACTGAACACCGCAGTATGAAAGTGCGACTGGGTATAAAAGGACGACATAGTGAAATCACTGTAACAAGAAAGAGAAAGAGCGACATCGAGAATGTTCTTTCGTCATATACATTGGTATTAAGGAAAACATCTGGATTAATCCAGGTCCAGCTGCAAAACATAAAAAAATAATAAATATTCAATAGTCTCCATTGGTTTGCAGCACATACGCACTAAATTTTATCGTGCATATTGATATCATAGGTGAATACATCAACGCGATTGAAATACAGGTATACCTCGATAGGACGTACACCCGCGCATCATTTAGCGTACGTACTATCGAAACGTACGTAATATCGAATCACAATTTTTAATGTAAAGTATTATTTTTATTATGCTAAATATTGTCTAAAATTTCCAAATTTTAAGACATAATAAAATAAATAATCATCTTGGGAACGTGTAGGGCGCTATATCTCTACATATTTGCGTTGGTAAGAGGAAATACTTATCAACTTAGGGACCAATTACTTCAAGAAATGGTTTATTGGTTCACTGTTCCTGGTTTTTGCTGTCAGGTATTGTGACCAGTTAGCAATGTGTGATTATCTACGTCTTTATGAAAATTGCCAACAATTTGAAATGGTTCCGCAATGGTCAATGTTCCTAACTTAATTCTAATGATTATTGAAGCAAATTTTTATTCTCAGTTTTCGTTAATAGTGCTGAGGTGTTCAAATTCGGAATATTTTATTGCAAGGGATCAGCATCGCTTGCTTTCGTGTCTCGTTCGTTGCAAAATCTTTGACAACAAAATTTTTTCGGAGCCGTGACAATTACCCAGTTTTAAATTCGAGCCAGTAATTTGGACTTTGGAATAGTAGTTTGCATTGTAATTTACAATAATATTTGACTCAGGTGAAAGGCTGAAGTCGCAGAGCAGCAAATTTTTATATGTAACGGTTTGTAAACGAATTAGAACTCGATATCTTTATCTTGATTTTGCGAGAAACCTCATCCTCATCTAACAAGACGGATGCAATATTATTCGCCCACACAGTAGATTCGCGCGGGACTGGTTTATGTTTTGCTTTCGGAAATAAATATCCAAGGCATAATATTCATATCATCGAAACGAATTCAGGCCCAAATACGTCGCACACGTTTTCTAGACGACTATTTGTTTACAATGGTGATCGCGAAAAGTTGAGATGAAAGGTAATCGCTGACGCGTTGTTTCGTTGGATCATACCATCTACCAAGATGAACCCTGATCTGTACCTTACTAACATAAATCCTATCCCGTGATACTTGTGGAGATGCAGTGATACCTGCGGTCCCTAGCAACAACAAGTATCGGACTAATATTCTTTCCTTTTCCCATGTAGTACAGCCTTCTGGTCGTGGCCAGCGTCGTTATTGGTCAATTTTCAAAGTATTGAATCAGTAAAAATTGCACAAGTATGTCATGCTACTCCCAAGCACTAATTCAATTGGTTCTTTATGCAATCTTACTGGTTCGACTAATTACAGAGTGCAACTACGGGCATTCTACTTAAGCTAAGCTAATTATAAAATAAACAATTATCTTGGTAAAATTATTTTAGAAAAAACACTACAAATGTTAAAAAATAGTTGAAAAGTAAAGCAAAAGGAATCCAAAAACATTTTTTTTGTAAAATTCTCTCTCAAATTGAAAATTTACATATTTTAATCGAACAAATCTAGGTAAAGGTTTGGTACATAGTTGCCAATATAAGCTGAAATGTTCGAGTCCGATAAAGAAAGGTTAAGTCTTAGAAAGATGTTTAAGCCCAAGACTATGCTTTATGGGACCAAAATTGGTCATGAAAATCGCCATAAGAGTACAATAAAACTCACATTGTTGCTTGGGCAGTATCTGCAAACAAACGAATATAACATTGCCTGCTGTTCCCCCCATCGCAGTTGGAAAGATTAGAAATCGCAGAAAAGGTTAATTTTCTGAGCACAAATCTGCAAAATCAGAATGCTAAGACAACTGTTATTTAGAACGTATATTTGATTAATTTACTATTTAGGAATTGTTTTTAATGTTAAAATAATGGTTTTTACATAACAGAAATAACTCATATTATTAAAAAATTTAGAATTATTGAATACGTTTTTGCTTGTATTGACTCATAAATATTCATAAAAAGTTTCTGCTTTATATAGAAAATAAAAAAAAAATCATTGCAGGAAAATGTACGTACTATCGAGGCAAAATGTACGTATTATGGAGGGTACGTATTATCGAGGGTACGTACTAACGAGGGTACGTACTATGGAGGTATACCTGTATTGCAATTTTCGAAAACTGGTTTTAACTATATGTATATCAGTTCGTCAATCTCAATTTCTAGTAAAATCATTTCGGTTTAGGCAGAGGTGGGCACCGCTAATCAGCTAACCGATAACCTTTTAGCCAGTGAGTAGTGCGTTAGCTAGGGTTCAAATGTGTTAGCGCTTTCGTTAGCTTCCGATAAGTTAAAGTACCACTAAATAAACTACTAGCCGCTAATTTTTGAACATAATAACAAAAATAAGTGTGCGATTTCTTGCAACTTGATAAAATTGGTCGTTGCTCTTCGCGACGCGAGTAAATATAGTTCATTTATGGCCCTAGTTGTACTATTTCCAAAAATTATTTTCAAAAATTATTGGCTGGTAGTTTATTTAATAGTACTTATCGCTATCGGAAGCTAATAGAAGCGCTAGCACATTTAAAACTTAGCGAACGCGCTACTCGTTAGCTAAAATGTGAATGGTTAGCTGATTAGCGGTGCCCATCTCTGGGTTTAGGGCTGTCGAAACCGGTGGCACCGTCCAATTTTTGGATAGCGAAATACTTGTTTTGGAAAGGCAAAAAATCTAATTTTCTAATATCCTAGTTTTGGTAAACGTATTTAACACTTTGCTTCGAAAATATGTCTGCTCCGGTATCGAAGATGAACTAAGTTTGATAGAAGATGGTAAAACTCATAGAAAAACTAGTTGGTGTCAATGCTGAATTGATCCTTCGACAACAAAAAATGAAGAGGGTGACACTGTGGGTCAAATAATTAAAGCTTTCGAAGCATCTCTACTGTGAAAATATTTCATTGTATGAGCCAGACGTCGCGTTTCAATTTATTTTTGAGCAACTTGATATTCAAAGCCACCAAATTATTCATGTACCTACGATCGTCATGTACCTAAGATAGTAGATTCGCCAAACAGCAAGCGTTGGTTGATCCGCGAGCTTCGTATGCTAAATATGGAAAAAAAGCTACGCTTAGGCTATATTTCAAGTTTCGCTCCCTGGCAGTTGCTGGAGTATTTTCAATGTTCTCACATGCATGTCTCCAGTGAATTCTCTTTGATCTTAATGTTTTCCCTTCGCTGCGTGAGCATTACAGAAGATTGAACGCTGTATATAAGAAACTCAGCAGGGAATGCTTTAGACAAGACCTGCAGAGAATTCAGCGTAATCTGAAGGTGAAATCGAAAACTTTTTGGAAGTATGTTAGCGGTCAGAGTAAGGAATCGAGCCTTTCTTCAACCATGACTCTGACTGGAGAGGTTGTTTTGGATTCTCAGCATATCTGCCATCTTTGCTGATATCGCTGACCTGCTTATTCCACTTCGGCTCATGTTTAGCCTGTCCGTCTCAAGCGGGGTATTTCCGTCCGTATGGAAAACTGCCCATATGTTTCCTGATCATAAAAAAGGGGATCGAAAAGATATCAATAACTACCGTGGAATCTCACCATTGGGTGGCACTTCGTAGTTATTCGAGCTAGTTTTCATGACTCCGCTGCTGTCAAACTGCAAACAATACCTAAGTAATGATCAACAGGGATTTATCGCAAGAAGATCGACCACTGCGAATCTCCTTTGTCTCAAATAAATCATACATTGCCGAAAGCTTAGCGGATCGTGCTCAAACAAACGTCTGCGGCGTTCGACAAAATTAATCATGCTATTGCAGTTGTTAAATCGCAAAGTCTCGGTTTCGGTGGGAGTTTGTTGCGTTGGTTTAATTCCTATTTCGCAGATCATAAACTGATCGTGACGGTTGAAGATTTTCAATCTAATGCGTTCTTGGCAGTCATTTGGGACCGTTAATCTTCCTGTTGTATTTCAATGATGACAACCACGTTCTAGAAGGCCTTCGTTTATCCTACGCTGACGATCTGAAGATTTACTTGAGGACTCGCTCGCGGTAATATAAGCAACTTAAATAAATTTGCTTTATTAACATTTTTATTATGGCTAGCTATAAGCACTGACGAACTGACATGACACATAGAAGAAAATTCTTTAAAAACCATCGTCCTACACATTTTGCTTGCACACTAGCACCCTCTGTTATGCATGTCGCGGAGTAGCTTGCATTTGCAGGGTTTTATGCAGTGGGGTTTTTACATTTGTAGGGTTTTATAGTGAAAACTCGAAGCAACACTTGCGCGCCGCTGTGTGGCCATGTTGCGAAACATGCTTTTTTGAAAAATGAGTGGTTTTTGATTGGACGATGGAATTAACGCGAGTATCTCGTCTGTTTCTCTGTGCTATAAGTCTTTTTTGACTCGTATCCTCTTGGTATTGCGTACTATCACAGACAAACAGACGAGCCTCCCACGTTAATTCCATGGTCCATTCAAGAACACTCATTTTCCAAAAAAGGATGTTTCGCAACATGGCCACACCGCGGCGCTCGAGTGTTGCTTCAAGTTTCGCGTATAAAACCATACAAATGTAAAAACCCTACAGTAGAAAACCCTGCAAATGCAAGCGTGCTAGTGTGCAAGCAAAATGTATAGGACGATGGATTCTAACGGATTTTCTTCTATGTGTCATGTCAGTTTGCCAGGGGTAATACCATAATAAAACTAGAGGTAATGTTTAATGCCACAATAAAACCAAGTGGCATTAAAATTGATACTTTGGAATGTAGCCAGTGCAGTCTTTCGGCACTCGATATAAACCTCTACAAGAAAGGAACACGAGTTTCAACGTCCACAGACAAACACAGGACCGTTCCAGTTTCTTCAAGCTCTTATGATGCAAATTCTAAAATAGATTAAAAAAGCCAATATCTATACAAGAGGTATTTTTCAAGCGGGTTATTGAGCGAGGTTCATCGGGGTAATATAGATTTCGGTACGAAGGAGAGATAATGAGGTGCCTGAAAATAGACTCTCGCTAAGAACCACTTGGCATCGAGTAGCATGATACTACTACTACTAAGATTCGAACCCACAATCACTCGCTTGTCAAAGCAGATTCGCTAACCTAGCGGCTACAGAGCCCCCAACACAGGATGTCAGGGTTATTACAATTCCAAGCACTTATGTCGGGAGTGAAACAATGTACTCACGCATCATAACAGATGGTTGCGGATGGACTGCCCTGTAATGTTACTCAACATTACTATTGAAGGTGTGATCCAGCGTGCGAGCACGATAGACGGCAAATGTACCCAACTCCTAGTCTTCGCAGACGACCTTGACGTCATTACTAGAAACTTTGACACGGGCAAGGATGGTTCGATCACTTTGACTAAATTTTGATTCATTTGACAGTACCGTCTCAGCCGAGCAAAATTTGTTAAAGTGATATATTGGACATTTGTAGAACTAGTTATTATCTACAATTTTGCTGAATAAAGTTTTGCTGTATCTTTTGTAGGTACGGTTCTACAATGCTAGTACCTTTTTAGTAACTAAATGAACGTCCATTTAGTCACTAAAGAGTTACTAGCATTGTAGCACTGTAACTACAAAAGATACAGCAAAACTTTATTCAGCAAAATTGTAGATAATAACCAGTTTTATAAATGTCTCATATAACACTTTGTAACATTTTGCTCGGCTGAGGCGGTACTCTCAAATGAATCAAAATTCAGACAAAGTGATCGAACCATCCCTGGACACGGGGGAGGCAATTTACGGACAGTGACTATTGACGGCAATGAATTGGAAGTGGTTGATGAGTTCGAGTATTTGGGATCTCTGGTCACCGTCGACAATAATACGAGTGAGGAGATTCAACGAAGCATTCAAGCTGGAAGTCGAGCCTACTTTTTCCTCCGCAAGACGCTCTGATCAAGGACCATAGGCCGCTACACAAACCTGACGATCTACAAAATGCTAATCAGACCGGTAGTCCTCTACGGACTTGAGGCAGTAACTTTGCCCTCAGTAGACATTCGTGCACTTACCGTATTTGAACGAAAAGTGTTGTAGACTATTTTTAGTGGAGTGCAAACGGATAGCGGAGAGTGGCGTAGGCGTAAGAACCACGAGTTGCAGGCACTACTTGAAGAGATTCCCATCGTACATCTGGTGAAAGTTGGGAGACTACGGTAGGCCGGCCACGTCGCAAGGATGCCGAACGACTGTGCAGTGAAATCCGTTCTCTTTAAGAACCCCATCGGCAACAAAAATAGAGGGGCCCAACGTGCTAGATGCCTGGACCAGGTTGGAGCCGACTTGTGTGTGTGTCGAGACGCCCCCGAGTTAACGTCGAGGAGCTCAGGACGGTGGAGAGGAATTCTTGATACGGCAATAGCCACTCCGGCTCTCTGCTGGTAGATATAAAAAGCCACTACGTTTCCAAGCATTCCAAGGTATGCTTTTCTGAAGCATTCTGTTACTTAATTGGTCTGCCGCCAGTGCGGATCACAATCCAATAAAAAATCTTTGCGGAGTCTTGACTATGATGGAGTACGCCACAGTCGAGAGTTTAAAAGCATTTTCAGCTTTAAGGCAGCATTTAAGGAGTGCTTAGCCAAAATCAACATGGCAACGCTTTAAGAACTGTCTCATTTAATGTCAGGTCGAATTTTCGGAGTATTATGTTACTAAAAAGTGAATTCGAATCATTTTATATGGATTAATTTTAAACCACCGGTAAGGGCCTGTAGACGGTCGAAGCCATACTGAATAGAACAAATAGTTAGCCATTACAGGTATACCTCGATAATACATACCCTCGTTAGTACGTACCCTCGATAGTACGTACCCTCCATAATACGTACATTTTGCCTCGATAGTACGTATCCTCGATAATACGTACATTTCGCCTCGATAGTACGTACATTTTCAAGCAACACTTTATTTGTTTCATTCCAAGCTTTACAAGGGGCAAAATCATGATTAAAAAAAAATAAAAATTAACTGCTATATTAAATCAATACCACCAAAATATATATTTATTCAATAGTGTAAGCAAATTTGCAAAGTTCTCGAAATATTAAGCATAATATAACAATGCTTCAAGGCCTAAAATTGTGATTCGATAGTACGTACATTTCGGTAATACGTACGCTAAACGAAGCAAAGGTGTACGTACTATCGAGGTATACCTGTATCATGAAAATTAACCTGAAACTATTGTTTTGACAATAAGCTACGTTGTACCTTCATCGAATTGGATTCTTACTATACTCCTCAGTTATACATAAATCGAAATGCGTTGTTATTTTGAACTAACTTGAGAAATCGGTGTGCCAACTCCATCAAACCACAGAAACCCCCAATGTTTGGTGAGGTTTTGGTCGGAGCGAATAAAACCTCAAGTCGTAAAAAAAACGATCCGGGTTTTTCTTCCTCTTCTGTTTACTTCCAACAAACAAGGAAAAAACGATGTCCGAACCGTTGAGTCATAAAAGCAAATTAAGCGACAACGAAAAACGACACTTAGTCCGTAAGCTGTGTTCATGTAGGCTAACTTTTTTTACTGCTGTCAAGTTTTATAGCCGCAGCGCAGTGAATGAGTGTAATTATAACTTTACAATCACTCTGTTCAGTTGTTTGAACAGACGAAAGAATAAAAATACACTCGGTGGACAAGAAACGGATCGCTCGAGGGGCGAGACAGCGACGCGGACTGCGTGACAAGTGTCGTAATAGCGACACTTTTTATTGGACACCACTACCGGAGGAAGTCGTAAAATTAAGATGTAATAGGAGCTGATTAAATCAGCTCATTACGGGTGGGGCTGCAGCAGAGTTGCAGAAAGTACAAGATTTTAGTTTCCAGTAGCGGCACCAGGTACCGCGGTGGGATTACGCGCGGTAGTAAATGATGCACTCTTCTGACTGTTTGTCTCGCACTCGCTGAATGAGTGACAATTAATTACCACTTACTAGCCTGGTTTAGCAGCGCGCTAAATGATTTAACGATGACGAGCAAACGATGATGACAGACTCTGGCTGCTGCTATTGCCGGCGTGTCTGTCGGGCATAATGAAATCGAGCGAGGGGTACGCGAAGAGCGCGGCATACGCGGAATGCGATTAATTAACCTTTCAATTTTACACTTCACCTCGCGCCGTGAGTTTGCCTGATTGTAGTATTAATGCCGCCGGCTGTGATCCGTTGATGAACAAGTCTATTTATTCGATGCGTTACGCGGGAAGACGAGCGCGCAAAGGCTGGTGGCACTGTCGTAACCGTTGGGCAACCCCCCGTCGGCTGCAATTAGCTGCAGACGTTGTCGTGCAATGGGACGTTTGTTGAGTTTTGTAATAAATAACGATAAACAAATCATTTCAGTATGCTACAATCTTGATTACATTTAATTTAGATTTAATTATTCATAAATTAACCGGGTCTGAGGCAACCAGGCCGCTTGCAAGTACGTATACAAGTTTGTGTCGTTCTAGTGAATGATTAAGTGTTACGTGTGAATGCGCATGGCGGGGCAGGGGGAGCGTTACACGGGAAATAATTAGGAAAATTACGCTGTAAAATGAACGCGATCGTTTCTTGGTGGCGTGTGCCGGCTGACAGAAAAAGGGGAGGATGTGGGTAGCAGCTCGACAACTAAACGTACGTTGTAGCACAACCGATGGTAGTCCTGCGAGACGACGAATGTCAGAGAACAGAGCAATAATTGTCGCTTACTGACTTGGTTCCAATTATTAACATCAATTACTTCAATCAAATTTGATTATTGCATAATTGGGAGTGAATTGAAATGCCTGAGGCCAGCGAGTGGCTGCTATTGCGAGTTGTCAGTGTTGACATGTACGACTCATCGAAAGTGTCGATGAACTTTAATAGTGAACAACTTTCGAGCTTCGTTTTGGAATATTTTTAGCCCCATCACTCAATAATAATACTTTTGAATTATTACTAATGCACCTGGTTGTTTCGTACTCTCGACCAGCTCGGAAAAACCACCAGAAAGTCGAACACTAGCACGAAAAGTAAACAAATAATTATTAAATCTTTGGCAGACACCACCCATCCCTATTGTAAACAGCGCTCATCCATCCTCATTCAGCAGAGCGTCTCTTTACCGAAAAGAGCTATTTCAATTATCCACTCTCGAAACCCATCAAAAGTTTACAAATCCCATCATTATTAATTATTTTAAATCACGCTCTCCTTAAATAGACAGCGGCAGACAACGAACACAGAATACTCAACAGCTCAACAGTATACACAGTGCATTAGTACCATTTTGCCGGGACTTGACGTACCATCACGAGCCTTGTAAGCGATAGAGAGCATACACAAAGCCGGAGAGGAGTGCAAAAAAAACCAACAGAAAGCCATAACACTTTTGAATATTCAGTAGCTCGAAACTAATGAAATATTTTAATGTTAATAATAATAACAACATCAACAACGTTCCAACCGTAGCAAACGATCGCACCACCATTGGTAGCGATAATAGCACAAAGCAGACAAAAAGTGAACAAGCGAACAAGCCAAGAGGAAGAGGAAAACAAAGCACAGAACTAAGTGAAATGAATTACAAATTATACGCTGTGTATAACAACCCATAATAGCTACCTCTTTGCTAAGCCATCATCATCATCATCATTATTCATTTTTGCCTTTTTTTTCGAACGCTTTTCCCTAGCTGTCTTTTGCACACACTCTCTTGAGCCGCTCGTTGTGCGCCCATATCGCAGTGCGCCGTTTCACAAAAGCCTTTTTTATTGAGCTTCGGTTCCCTCCACTATCTTTTTTTATACTGCCTCTTTTTGTTCATTATATTGCTTGTGGCCTCGAGGCTCGTAGTGACGGCTCCTCCGTTTGCTCTTGAGTCGGTTGAACATTACTGCAGCCATCACGGTTTCCTTCCAGGGGTCCATCAGCATAAAGCGAAAGAGATTTTATTCGCGAGGACCATGGGCATACCCCTCGATGGTAGTCCCAGTCTGTAACTGTGCACGCTCGGTGCTCATCACACATTCATCACAGCAAATCCTCTATCGCTTACTCTGACTCGATGCATTATCTAATGGCGGTTGATTTAATTTGATTACATTGTTATTAGCATATTATTAGCATTCCCACTGGGGGGTGGCGTCCCAGTGCGAACAACATACCTCGACGGTTGCTACCGCACAGAGAAGCAACGGACGCAGCGGAGGTGAGCAAACAACGATATGAATTTTTAATTTTAATGGAGTTGGTTTTCTTGACGTGGGCCTGCCGCCTTGGCTAACAACCGGCGGCGTACCCAGACCGTAAGAGTACCGTGCCGTCCAAATTGTCGGACATTTAACTTTTCCTGCTGTGTGAGAATATCGGTACTTTAGGAAACAAATTTCACGCACTGATTTACTGCAATGTGATGAGGTCATCGAGCAACCCATAGAAGAGTTGCCAATTTCGACCAAGAGGATCTCCTCCTCTTCTGGTTCTCAAAAACGCTAAATCATTTATTTACAATCCTCCTAATCCTAATTCGATGGTCATTCAGCTGAAAATCGAATTATTGAATCATTTTGAAGCAAACTCTCTGAATAACTCGACAAACATCCCAAAAACATTTGAGTTTTATTGCAGTCTTATAATAGTATTCATGGCTGATTTTGGTCATAAAAATGATGATAAGAGTGTAATCAAACCTTCTTTGTTACTTGGGATGTGAACTGACAACAGCTGAGTGACCTTCAAGATTTGAGCTGAGAGGCACCTGCCGAGGAATTGAAAAAAAAACGAGATTGTTTCACCTACTAAAAATGCATAAAAGGACACTTCGCTATGGCTTCTTGACTCTTAACAAATGTCAGAATGTCGGACGTCTCATCACTTCGATCTTGTCGAACCATCCTTAATGACCAGTAGTGCGGTAAGAGGCTGATTTTCTTAAAACCTTTTGTCATTATTCTAGGCACATTAATCTGGAGTTGTCGGAAATAAAACGTGCTCCCGTATTCATATTATTCGATTTCAAAGCAGCGTACTATACAGTCGATAAATTGGATCGAGTGACATACAGTGGACCCCCGTCCGTTTGAACGATTCGCATTCGAACGACTGGCAACCCTAAACACTCTGGAACTTGTGTGAACTGGCCGCCCTGTCTTTGTTATTGTTTTGATGATTTGAATCAGTTGGCAGTTCAAGCAGCAAATATTTCATTCTCCGATCAGACTTCAATCATAATCGTTGAGAAAACGCAATGTGAAACAGATTAAACACACTAGATCAGTACAAACAAATCGTGTTTATGTGCAGGGAGACGGCTTTTCCTGCATGTTAACATTTCCCGCAAGGGAGAATTTCAATGATTGAGTAAAGAGAGAGGAAGCATGTTTTTCAGCAAGAATAGCCAACGCCTAGGATTCGGAGGAAACCTAAGTTTGACGGCATAAGATGATTGGGCTCATCAAATACATAAAAAGAAGAGGCTCAAAGGAGACGAACGTTTCTCCTCCCCGCACGGACGATAATCGTCGATGGCAACGAATCGGAAATCATAGATAAGATGAGTTCGTGGAAGAAGCTGGCAAGGATGGCATTTTATCGGCTGATAGTCACGATCTGGGAAACAGAACAGCTACCGGAGTGGAATGAAGGAGTAATATGCCCAATATACAAGAAGGACGACAAGTTGGAATGTGAGAACTATCGAGCGATCACAATTTTCAAGAAAGCCTATAAAGTTATTTCTCAGACCATCTTTCGCCGTCTACCGCCGGTAGCAAATAGATTCGTGGGAAGTTATCAAACCGATTTTGTGGACGGGCGATCGACAACGGACAAAATCTTTGGGCTGCGACAGATCCTCCAAAAGTACCGCGAATACCAAGTTCCTACACACCACTAGATTTCAAGGCCGCTTACGATACTATCGACCGTGAAAAGCTATGGAAAATTGTGGACGAAAACGGCTTTACCGGGAAGCTGACAAGATTAATTAGGGCCACGATGGCTGGTATACAGTGCTATGTGAGGATATCAGGCGCATTATCAAGCCCATTTGAAACACGCAGGGGAATTCGATAAAGCGAGTGTATTTCCTGTCTCCTGTTCAACATCGCGCTAGAAGATGAAACGGCGGGTTTCAACATGCGGGGCACGATCTTCAATAAATCTAGCCAATTCGCTGATTTGATTCGCTGACGACATGGACATTGTCGGAAGGACGTTCCGGGCGGTTGTTGAGCAGTATACCACACTGAAATGTGAAGCAGTAAAAGCTGGATTAGTGGTGAATACCTCGAAAACCAAGTACCTGTTAGCAGGAGAAGGCAATAGTGTGGTAGTCGACGGGGACGAGTTCGAGGTGGTGGACGAATTTGTATACCTCTAGTCGTTGATGATGTCGGAGAACAACTTCAGCAGAGAAATACGCAGACGTATTCCTGCTGGAAGCCGTGCTGTCTACGGACTCATAAAACACTAAGGTCTGGCAAGCTTCATCCTTGTACCAAATGTACTATGTATAAAACGCTAATAAGACCGGTAGTCCTCTACGGGTACGAAACGTGAACAATGCTTGTCAAAGACTTGAAAGCACTGGTCGTCTGTTTAGGACCATCTTTGGCGGTGTGTGTAAAAACGGTGTATGGAGGAGAAGGACGAACCACGAGCTGGCGCAGCTCTTCGGCGAAACCAGTATCCAGAAGCTAAAGCTAAAGCTGGAAGAATACAAAGGGCGGGACATGTTGTAAGAATGCCAGACAACCTCGCAAAAATGGTTCTCGCCTCAAATCCGGTTGGCTCTAGACGCAGAGGTGCGCAGCGTGCTCGAAGGCAATTGGAGTATGATCTGGAAAATGTGAGCAAATCCTGAGGGACATTGCACCAGGATAAGTAAGTAAGTAAGTAAGTAAGTAAGTAAGTAAGTAAGTAAGAGGAGTTCGTGATTTGGGATATCTGGTGACCGCGGGTAACAAGACGAGTAAGGAAATTTAGCGGCGCATTCAAATCCGGAAACTGGGCTTACTTCGCGAGGTGTTAAACGATCAAAAGGCGCTGTATAAAGCCGACAATGTACAAAACACTTATTAGACCAGTAGTTCTTTATGGACTCGAAGCTATGACGCTGCTTACGGAAAACATACGCGTCTTTGCTGTTTTCGAGCGAAAGGCGCTACGGATAACGTTTGGCGGAGTACAAAGTTAAAGCAGAGAGTGGCGGAATGTATGACGTATGAATAACGAGCTACAGGCACTACTAGGGGAGATTTCCATTGACACATATTCAAACATACATTTCAAACATAAACCAATAAAATCACAGAATAAAAAATAGGTCAACACAAAACCACTTGGGTAAATGCTTTTACCGATTTTTGCACCATTTCCATTATAGTTACCGTTAAACTAAAAAGCTAAAAACAGCTTATCCACACGATGCTGCCGCCATCGTCGATGTCGGAGTGAAACAACACTTGCCATTTGGCACGGGAAAAGCCACACTGAGAACATGCCGCCAATACACCCCTGGTGAACGGTATAACCTGGAGCATGTTAAACAACATGTTATCGCTTCCTACGCCAAATATCCCTCGTTCCTTGCTTTGCCGCCTCACGAACCAAACTACTTGATCTGGGCAAAGATGTGCTGACTAACTACAGAGAAAACAACTGGAGAGCTGTGAATGCCTCCTAAGCGATCGAGCAGCGGACAATATTCATTAGGCTAGGGTAAATCACTGATGGTGACTGTTACAGATGGCGCTATCAACTTAAGCATAGACAAGGGTGAGTAAAGGCGCTTATTGATGCGATGAAAGCTGACACGATTTTTCGTTTTTCCTTCCAAACACTAGATCAAGCTTCATTTTATCAAAAAATCACAATGCTCATCCCACCAAATTAACATAATTAATCGCCAACATAACACCATCTTTATCGCAAACAGACGCTGTTGCAATTATACTGGCAACCTTGCCATTAGTGGCTGCAGCAGCGGACCGATGAAGGTATAGAAAAAAAGCTAAAACTCACGTTCCGAAAGAAAGAAAAACTAAACCAACCGTAAGACATAATAATTAAATGCATTAGTCCCCTGGCGGTCCCTTCGCGGCCTTTTCTTTAAAAAGCAACGAATCACCTTTTTGTAGTCAGCAGGCGAGGGATCAAAGTCAGCGAATAAAAAAATGCTTGTTATGGGTTCTCTGTCTTATCTGGCTCTTCCCATCGCCAGCTACCGAAGCTTAAGGTTTTGTTAGAGAGCGCTTCGGTGAAGAGTTTTGCCTGTTTTCCTCGCAGTTACTCAACCGAACAGTGTCTGTTAATTAATTCCTTGAGCACTCCCTTCTCGGCCTTCCTTCTGTTCAGGTTTACCTCCAATACACGTCATTCCCAAACATTGGACATGTACGCGAAAACGAAACAGCAGTAACGTGGGGTACCGGGAAGATACCGCTGGAGGTGGTGGCATTAGACGCGCTAATCTGACAGTCAAGAGGTGTTGAGTATGACAGTCCGGGTGCCACTTGATGTTGGTGTGAAAAAAAAGAATCGCCGCTTCGGAACAGGGGGTACGAGGAAGAGCTCACATTCCGCTGGTTTTGATGTTTAACCATAGCCCGCCACAGCCACTTGAAAGCTAATCCTGATTTGTTTGTTATGTGTTTATGCCTCACATGTTCCATTGTTCGGAACTGACACCTCCGCGCTTACCTGAGCGTGTGGTGAGAAATGAGGGTAAAGTCGGAATGCCCCAGAAATCTGGACATCTCGAGATAAATTGATGCTGATATGTGTTTACCTGGTTTGACCAAAAACAGCTTATAAAAACTAAACCTGCCCAAACATGCCCCGGTAAGCAACTATACAGGTGTGAGTATTAGGAATATGGGCAGTAGTCAGGTCATAGTGATTAAATGAAAGAAAATCTTTTTCACGATTAAGTTCTACTATCAATTTTATTCACGATTCACCTACAACTTGCAGGTTTCAGCAGTATCTGTTTTCGAACTCGAGTCGATAGTTGTATTCCACTAAGACGCTCCAAAAACCTTTAGTTAAATTTTGAACAAGTTTGCTGGCGGAATGGAGAATACCATCCACTTTCGTTGGACAAATCGATCCGTTGAAAAACAGAATAAGGCTGATTATTCCCAATCAAAACTAAATTTTATATAGCTACTAGCTGACCCGACAAACTTTGTATTGCCACAAATTAAACTGTGTTGTACATAAATCGTGAATCTCGGATGACCTTTGTCACAATCTTGAGTTTTGCAAGTTTCTGGGGAGTTCATGGGTGTTTTAATATACAAATTTTCCTCACAGTAAAGTAGAAAACAACTCCCCCAATTGCTTAGCCTGATAAAATAAAGCGGATAGTATTGAAATATAAGCAGCAGCGGCAGCGAAATAAGCATTTCGCCGAATACCATTTTGCGGAACACCAATTCTCGGTTGACCATAACGCGGAATATAGAGTTTCGCAGAATATCATTTCGCGAAAAACCTTACGCGGGATGTACCATTTCACGGAAAATCTTTTCGTAGAAAGTACCATTTCTCTGGGGTGACCCAACTGAAGCAAAGTAATAGAGGTCAGTAGATCTAGGAAATTAAATAAACCTAGATAGAGGTGATCTCTACGGGGGCTGCCCCTTATCCTTCTACCACAGGGTGAGGGGTCTCAAACCATCATTAAAAAAATTCATGCCTCCAAAAACACCCACATGCCAAATATGGTTCCATTCGATTAATTAGTTTACGAGTTATGAGGAAATTTGTATTTCATTTGTATAGGAGTCCCCCCTCTCCTAAAGTGGGGAGGGGTCTCAATTCACCATAGAAAAATTCTTGTCTTCAAAAACACCCACATGTAAAATTTTGTTCCATTTTGTTCAGTAGTTTTCGATTCTAAAAGGAACATAGGGACAGACAGACAGAAATCCATTTTTATAGGTATAGATTACAGCGTGCGTAGAACGGAGCGGTTAGTGCTGTGTCTGTTTGTCTGTGTTTACAGCTTAGCAGAGATATCGAATCGGACTGAAGAACGTCACATTATTATACGATCAGTTGACCGTCACCAAGTCCTGATGACAACAGTATGGTTCTCTTTTTTTCTGTTTTCAAAGGACAACCTACGAAAGACCTCTTTTCGGGCGAAACTACATTGCGGACGAGATGGTCCCATTAAATTTTATCGTTGGTACCCCAGGGAGTATTCATTCAGTTGATTTTCATTGCACTCTTCGGTTTTTATGACACGTGCAATATAAGTTTATTTTTATTTCCTTGGTGAACGCGTTATGAGCGTACTGCGGGGGCTCGTTCTGCTGCGGTTTTCCTGCTCGTCCCCGTCATTAAGTGACACGGCAAACTTGCTCGTTCTTTTTTTACGATGCCCACTATTAAAAATGATTCTATTTACACTTTATTATCGACAATGTGTCTTGGGTTCATTTTCTCTAATGATATTATGACGTCCTTGATGGCCCGGAGAGGAAAACGGAGTCTGGAGGCAGTTGTACGTGTTTATACTTTTAATACATTTACGACTGTCATTAGACTTTCCTTGGCATGTGCGTTTCGAAACCTGAAACAGAACCCCAGGGGCCCATCGGGTAGCACTGGCATGCGCAAAGTTTGCTGAATGCTGAAAATTGGCCAGCAAATTGAAAACTAATCTTAATTGCATCTAATTATCGATGTTATCTTTCGGGCCGGTTGTTCGTTTGAAGAAGGCATTTCAGGAATTCTTCTCACGCTGTATGAGCGTAAATGGACAACAGCACCACCGGCAGGGGCGCACCGTGCAGCCTCTCGATTTCAGCTAACAGTGTAATTATTATAATGGAACAAAACCTCACTCATTCCAAATCCAATTTCCACACCCGGCCGGATGATGTATAATTGAAAGCCTTCTTCGGTTGCTCAGCCGCGCTTCGGAATCATCGACGAGATCGGTTGTCTGCTTGCCGCCGCCGAAGAGGAAATGGCTAAAAAGGCGTAATGATAGGTTAATTAGCTGAAATCAATTATCTCCCGTGAGAGATATCTTTTGCCACAATTACGGCTCGTGGTGTTTCAGTGCGTTGTTCACCGTTTAACCCTTCAAAGGCCCGTAGAAAAGATAGACTAACGCAAATTGTGGACCACGCCATACACCACAAGTACTGCTCAGGATATATTTAGCTGCTATAGCATAAAAATATGCGACATATTCAACTTAACAGTTCAAAGAATTATTGAACGATAGTGGTGGCAGTGGAAAAATTGCCGCCGCCCTACAAAGGGTTAAGCTGCACGAAAGTGCATTCGAGTGCAATCGATCAACTTACGATAGATAGCGGTACATACAGTTAGCCCTTCGGGCCACCCACCGTAAGCGGTTTAAAAACTATAACAAGATATAAACTTTGCTTTCAACTAAATGACAGCTTGGGAGAAGCGCCATCTACGAAGAGTACCCCACTGAGTACTACTGTTGTATCGGAGCGTCGGAAAGTTGATGTTTTTACGACATAACACCGCAAATAAACGAAAAAAAAGCCGCCAACCGGCCGGGCGAACAGACGACAGGAAGGGAAATTTAAATTAGTAGACAAAAGGATTTGCAGTCGACAGCTTTTCGTTTCGCCGCCGCTCAAATGAAGAGACGGGAGGAAAAGTAATTATAAAAGTATACACAAAGAGCTAGGCGCCATTTTTCCGATTCGTACTGAAAAGGACGCGAAAAGTTGCTTCTGGTGGTGGTAGGAGAGTAAATTAAAATTAAATCCTTTTGCCGGAAATTTTAACGATCCGCTAAGAACGTGCCTCTTGGTTGCCAGTGAACCGCACCTTCCCGCATACCGTTTTCTCCTGAAGTTGAAAGTCATGGTAAAAGTTGTTTCTCGTTGTTTGAGGATAGCCTGATTATGCTTACATTAATTATATTCACCACTTTTACTTCAAGTTGCACTTTTTGCGTTCTGATCCTATGAAGCAGGAAAGCAAGAAGCCGAAGCGAGGGGCTTGCCGGTGGAACTTTGATAGCAAGAATGCTCCTCTATATGCGAGCAAGCCAAGCACCAACTTCCACGAAAGAAACATCTTCCCAACGTCATAAAAATAAATTCTCTCAACTATTACTATAAATGCAAATGTTATGTCTGTTGTTTGCTGCTTTCGCTGCAAAAGAGAACATCCTCGTTACAAGTGTTACGCGAGGGGCGCTTCGATCGTCTACCGAAAGGCGATGTTCGCGAGAGATTTTCCCCACAAGTTGGCCCCCTTTGCACAGCTGCCAGTTTCAGTTGGAGCCCAAGCCAACATTGTAAGCGAGCTGCTCCATATAATCGTATACGTCCGCCGTCGTCGAGTCAGTGTAGACATTTTCACCGAAACGAGTCAGCTTCTTCAGCGCTCGCTCTTTTCGCGCTGGTTCGGCGCTGGAATAGTTCATTTTATATTTATTTTATGGTCCCATTTTCCCGTTTCGAGAACACTACTCACGTTTATTAACATAGCCATTTTGTTAAAATGCCATTTCTTTCCTTTCTGTGCTCTCCGCTGTCAAGGGGGTCCACCAATGACATGGTTTGTTCTCCCCTCTTCGCCGATTTTACGAGTGCGACGTAAAAAGCTGTCTATTCTTGTGCCCGTAACTAGCGCAGTAATGCTTTGCCGTCGTAAAAACTACGACGGATTTTATGGATCTTTCCCGTGACTCGCTGCTGTGCGCGAACGTCTATCGTGAGTGAGAGGAGGACAAATTCTATGGCAGTAACCATGACAAATGTGTTAAAATTTATTTGCATGACTGACATTAGTGTGTCACCCCTCGTAAAGCAGTCTCCATTTCGGGCGGGTTGCTAACGTTGTGGGCAATAAATTGCTAAATTTTATTCAACTATCAACTTTTAACAGCATCATTATCTTACCGACGCTGTGTCAAAGGGGCTTCAACAATGTGCGTGAATTCAGCCCGAATAGGGGAAACGGGAAATAACAACTAAATCTGCGTGTGTGGTACATGGTATACGACAGGTCGAGTTGAGCTGAGGTTACATTATAATGAGGATGACGATGACGACGGACGACGACGACGATGCCGATGGTGATTATCGTGTCGTTATACTGCTGTTTATTGTCGCAAGATTATGATTATTATCTTGGTCGTTTATGATTGTTTCCATCGCATCAGGGTGGGTGCGAGTAAGTCGCAGAACGGGGGAAAGTGCATGTTGCGAGTAAGTTATTACCCTTCGGTCCGCTCATTCTTCGATTGTCATTTTATGGTTGATAGCGACAAGTCGCAGGAGGGGTTGTAGTTCGAAGCTTTTAACTATGGTTAAACGATAAGATCGTGCTCGCTGAATGTTAAATAATGTTTGCCCACATAACTGAGAGATATCCGGACACACGAAATGTGTTGATTTTTTTTATTTTAGGAGTAAGTGATTGACGGAACCAGAGGGGGCTAGCGTCCTCCCCCCTCAAACAAGCGCTAATTCCGCCAATGAAAATAAGTTTCTAAACAGCACTGAATTAAATTAAGAATGCGATCGTCGCCTGTCGATCCTACACATCCACAATTAAATTCCTGGACTATCCGCTTGTGAGTTGGCAGAACTGTTAAATCCACAGAGAATCTGACTATCGGCAGGAAACCCAGACGTGGCAGAAAAGCAAACTCGGGTGGCCAACGTTCAAGGAAGTTCTATTGATGACATGGTTTCAGAGAAATTCTTGAGGACATGACTTTTATACCACCTTCGGTCGGCAGAATGTTCCATAAACAGGCAAAATAAAATAGAGGTTAAAGTTTCCGAAAAAGTTGCTCGCTTTGTAATCAACCTGCAGCTAGGCACTGCAAAGTGTGACGCTTACTTCCAGTAACTTCACTAAAAATAGTTCAAATTCGACCAAATAGTGGTACAAAGACAATGGCGTCATTGTGTCTGTCGATAAAGAAGGGTAATGTCTAAAGACAGTAACAACCCATGGCTTTGCTTTTTTTTGGTTGAAATTGCATGCGACGAGAAATAGTTCATTCAAATGTGATGGGCCGTGCCTGGAGAAAAGTTCGAGCTATTGGCTATGGTAAAAAGGAAACCTGAAACCTTGTTCTTACAATAAGATATGGTTGTTAAAATAAAAGTGGTAATTCTTCAACGAACAACATTTTTCAAAATAACCATCGCCGAGCGTTTATCTACATTGAAGAGGCTTTCTGTAGACCAAGTTTCCCTACAGCATTCATATTCCCGGCATTCAAACATTCGGCATTCGTTCTAGATCGACGCAGGTTAATTCCGAATCCTTTCAAAACGATAACGGAGGAAGCTCAAACAGTAGCGACCAATGCGATCAATTTTATGCCTTCTTTTACCCGATGAATGAACTTCACCCTCGGTTTGATTTTTTCCACCCAAATCTGGTCGGGTAACGACCAAACTCCGGTTCTTCTGGAAGCGCTTCTATTGCCCGGGGCCCTGCTGTCTGCCGTTAGGAAGTGAAAACTGTTTTCGCTCCCACTCTTGCTTAGTGCTTCGTTCAAGAAAAACCGACAAAAAGATAAGACTGAAAAGTTGGACTAGGAGAAAAAAATCATCGCAGGTCGCTTCCGTTTAAATATTTAAGACTCGACAGCGCGACGGACAGAGACGAGATAAAAGTTCCGCAGCCCCCACGCACTGTCGTCGTCAGCTTTTTGTTATTAAATCCAAGAGACCAGGGAATGAGAAGAGTAATCATCATAATTTTTCGTAAAGTAATGATTTTTCCTTCTCTGTTGCACTACCCCTCGGCTTTGACGTAACGATCGAAATGTCGTCCCCAATGTAGCTTCAATCTGTTACATAGCAAAGATTTCGGAGGGATTTGCTTTCCCGAGACGTACGAAAAATAAAGCAGACTTCTTACCAGACAGTATCCTCCCCTTCATGAAGAATGAAGTGCTGACGAGGGGCGCTCAAATTTCAACTCTGTTGAATACGCACTAGATACTCCGAGACGTAAGAACCGATGATTTTCCTAGCCATTTTAAAGTACTTTTCGGCATGACACAAAATCTTACATCAGCTACTTCTGTGGTGGGAGACAGGCTGTTACAGATTGTCTTCCGTTAGACGTTTTCCCCAGCCCAACGGTACTCACGCGCGCATGTAATTCCATCATTATGCATCCTCCTACCCCTCGACTTTGACGGCGGCAGCGGTGGTGGTTCGCCGAAATTGTTATCGTAAAATATATTAAATTTATATTACGCCATAAAATGTTATTTTTATGATGACAACACATACACTTTTGTGCACATACCCACGCAGACAGGTTTGGAGCAGCATCTTACCATTTTTCTTACGGCGGTCGGTTATTGTCGTCGCTTTCCGTTGATGGAGCATGTCAAATTTATTCACGAGCCAAGAATCGAAAAGTGAAAGCTGAGTGGGCGGGTAAGTCGCGAATCTCTCTTCATTCTTCTACTCCTCCACCTCCTCCTCCTTCAATAATGCTCATCTGCTTATTGTTAAACCAAAATTGTTTTTTCCCTACACTTGCTCTTCTTGCTGGGTTTCGTCTAAGGGGGAAACAAGAAAAAAAAACTGCCTGACTTTTATTCCCTGCTGCTGAAGAATCAACACAAACAGATGCGGGAACGAGATTTAACAGTGAATAGCTGATATTACGCGTTTTTTTTATATCTCATCGAAGGGAACCAGGGTTGAACCTGAGTCTGGATATATAGTTCCAAAAACAAAACCGTTGGTGAATAAGCATTGTTTTAATTTTTGCGAACAGTAATAACAACTGTTTCAGCCCTGGTTACAAAATGCACCAGAAGCATTTTTTCTTCTATAGAAAAAACGTAACGGAAATCGTTCCAAGGAGATAAATAAATTGCTTGTAAAAGCAAGGTTGATTACCGAGTGGCAAACTTTTTTCACAACCCCAAAAGTAGCGAGGGACATAGACGAAGTGGAAAGCGTTGCACAACATTGCGACGTCCTACCAGTCCCTTATCAATAAACATTGCACTAGTTTTGAACGAGATTGTCGCATTTTCGTCTTAGCTCGAAGACCGCTAGTTGAACGAATAGTTTGTAAAAGTACTTCCGTTTCTCGATATTTTTATCGAAAAAGTTTGCATCTCCTCGTTGTGCTTGATGTTTAACAAATTGTCTGCTCGTTGTGCATTGATGATACGGATAACAAATTTTTTACTTTACCATACTTGTTGAGTCCATAAATTGGCATTTTCGTACCTGTAAAGAAATGAAAAGGAAAATAATCCGTTAGTTGAGTTTTACACGTAGCGAATATATAACCTAATAGTGTTTACTTGGAGAGACTCTGAAGATTTATTCTTCGTTTCAAAGCCACATTAAATCAATAAACAACGCACAATCAAGAGGTTCGATGGGCAAAATAGGGAGCACCCTCTTCTTGCTTGCCTATTTAAGGCACTTAAATGCCAAACATTAGCAAGAACAAAACAACAAGCGAGCTCCGTACAAACAAAACCATCGGTCTTCGCTGAGAGAGCATGGAAACGCTGCTCACATTTCAAGATTATTTATTTTAATACTTACATCAGATCTACGCCAGTTTAAACACAATAAATAAACATATAATCCCTCGTTTGCCTTCCTCGGTTTCTTACTTCCCATCATCCAACGTGGTCGATTACGCTCGATGGTGGGCTTCGGCGCATTCTGTGCCAGCTTAGATCTTAAGATATTACCGTATTATTCCATCAGTAGATTTGCCACTTGAGTGATTTAACATGATCACTGCACAAACAGTTTTTTTCCTCCATTCCAAACACTTCGGAGCTTCGAGCCAGACCAACAGCAACAGCGGCAGATGAGGAGAGACTCGAGTAGATTCCATACGATTCGGTTCGTTCCGGACAGAACGGATGACGATGAATCTTCAAGTGTGCAATCAATACCCCGGGTTCCCTTCGGGGGAAATAAAAACATCTTCTTGCCGATGTGAGCAAATTTCACACGAACCAGAAGCTAAACAGACTAGAGAGGACGCACGATGGTGAAATCGAGTGAAAAAGAGAAAAGGAAACAAATAATCCAATACATTATCGACTTTTGCTCGCTCGAAGGGATGGTTCCAATTTTCCGGTTTCGATTTCCGTTGTGTTGTCGAAATGGACGAGGGGATCTCTTTGTTCTAAACGCTTACGGTGGCTACTAACTATGTTATTTTACTGTTCCAAAAATTGTACAATATAAAGTGTATGCAAGCATCATTTGATAGATTGAACCGGGCACGCATCTCACGTACGCCCAAGAAACGTAAGTTGATAATAAGAGGTTATTTTCCCCTTTTACTTCGATACAAATCCCATTTCCAGCCATTTTCCAACCCAATAAAAGTCCAATCTGGCCGTAATTTCACGGGTCGCTGTAAGTAACCCTTTCGCCTTACGTTTATTTTCTTCCTCCTCCTTTTCTCTGCCAGTAAAGAGAGTGCGGATCAAAGCAGAGCACTCACGGTCATAAACGATTCAATGTGCGGCTGCCAAATTGGTGATTTATATTTTATTTGTACGGTTAAATAAAGGAGTTAGCAACAACGTAAAAAACAGCAAAAGTTTTTTTTGGAAAAGCAGCACTGCTGCGGTGAACCAATAGGGTGATAAAAATAAAAGCGAAACCCCCGCCCAGGGCCGCCCGAAACGACGGAAAGGAAAGGCGGATACAAGAAGGCATAAAACCGGTTGCAAAATGGTCCCCCACCACAATATGGACTTTTCTTTTTGGAATCTTCGAAACGGAGGGGTGAGAAAACTGCCGATATTGGGATGCTTCATAATGCGAGTTCTTTTTGTTTTCATTTCGTGATTCGAGTTGAGAAATCTGCAGGTTTCAGTGTGTACTGGAATCCACACATTTTTTACACGGGGGATACGAATCAATCTAGATAAGTTCTTAGTAAAAACTTGGCGATTCTAATTGATATTGGCTCTATTTTGTATTCTATTAGAAAGAAACAATTAGGTGAAAACAATATTATTGAATAAAGTTGGCAGCGACATCAAACTTTCCAGCTTTGCTGACGCCATGTTCCATCCACTAACCTCACAGTATTTTAAAGTCTGGCCAAAAGTAAATCTGGATACCCCTCGTGCGTGACAGGCACACCTCCTGTGGTGTAAACTGGAACCATTTGTTTACATGTCTATGAAGAACAACAGGTGATAGCTTCGTCAAAATACTCTACCACGTTGTGAAGCAGTACAGAACGGAACTCGGACGACGTAAAAGAATGTGGCATAAACGCCTGGAAAATCCAGAGTGGTCTGGGTCAAAGCTGGCAAAGGTACTAAAAATGCCAATTTCAACGGTATAAGGAACCAAAATCTGAAGGGTTATAAGGAGAATCTAGGGGTGGAAAAGCGGCAAAGAACTTTCAAGAAAATCGGAAAGGGAACGAGAACTGAGGAGGAAGATCTTGAGGTGCATTAAATCCAATCCTGGTATCTCCATATATCTAGAAGTTACAATGCTAACTATCAAATCACGCGGAATATCTTCGCTCGAGAAGGTCCTACAGTGCCAGTAAACATCCGAATCGGCGCTTGAAGCAGAAGAAGTGTGCTAGGCGTTTATACAAGCAAGTTTTGACGAAATTCAACGAATGCATTTCGATGGACGACGAAACTTACGTGAAAGTGGATGGCAAATAACTTTCCGTAAAAAAATTTACATTGCAACTGGGCGTGGCAATGTGCCAGGCGAGTACAAGTTCGTGTTTGCTGGTAAATTCGCAAAGAAGGCCATGATCTGGCAAGAAATATGTAGCTGTGGACTGAAGACTGAGCCTTTCTTACTTCCTCAACAATGACATACGCGATCATATGCCTTCGCCACTCTCTGCTTTCAGTTTGTATTTTCACTCGAACACGGCAAGGTCCGTGAGCAGCGCCACGACTTTTTTTTATGAAGAACTACCCGTCTGATAAAGGTTTTATACATTGCCAGCTTCGTACGGCGGCGTTCGTTTCTTAGTTGTAGCGTTTTGCAAAGGGGTAGGCCAGATTTCCTGCTGGAATGCGCCGCTGGATCTCCTGAATGGTGTTGTTGTCTATGATCAACAGCGATCCCAAATACTCGAACTCATCTACCACTTCTAGTTCGTTGGTTAACGTTCGTGGGAGGCACGCGTTTGTCTCCTTTAAGACACTTCCTTTCATGCATTTAGTCTGTGACGCATTTTTCTTTAGCCTAGCAATTCTCCTAGACTTCTAGACTCTAGACGCCGTAGTTCTTGGCTATGATATCAGTCATCTGCAAGTTAGCTACCCTTGGTGAAAATCGTGCCTCTCGTTTCCCGATATTTCTGCAAGAACTGTCGGATGGTATAAATTTGATCCGCAGTTGCGCGAGTCTCCATGCAGCCCGCCTGGTAATTCCCTACGAAACCCTGTGCTATCGGTGACAGCCGACGTAACAGGATTAGGGAGAGTACCTTGTAGGCGGCGCTTACCAGCGTTATGCGGCGATAGTTGCAGCAGTCGAGCTGATCACCTTTTCGTAGGTCTATTCCTCCGGTGGCTTCTCCTTCTTCCAAATCTTACCTAGTGTAGAGCCATTGCCAACGTTCAACGGACATTTTTATAAAGCTCTGTCGGTAGGCAGTCTTTACCAGCGGCTTGGTTAGTCTTCAGCAACTCGCTTTCTCGTTAGACTTTTTGGAGATCAGGTACTAGGCTATTACTATGTTCCATGGGCACTCCTAAGTTAACTTTTGTGCTTCTTTAAAAGGATACTAAATCCACTAGAAGTACATATATTATTTCAATGTTCATTTTTTTTTGTTTTTTTAGTTAATATTAAATTTAATGATAATATTTTGATCTGCTCTCAACCAATTAAATTTTGTTTTTCTTGTTTAGTCTATGGTTGAGTGTTGAGTGTCCATTAAGATCCATCAAGGCTCAAGAGAGCTTTTTGGTGTGGGGGAGAGCGGAGGGTTAATAAAAAAAAACTTCCGTTCCACCTTGAACTCCAACTGCGCCATTGAAGAGTTCATCGAAGAATTGCTTCTACTTGGCAACCACCTCGCGATCGTTTGTGATTTGATTTCCTCCCTCATCCCTACACATGTCAGGTTTCGTTATATAGCCCTTCTCGTCAAACTTACGCGTGCCATTAGTTCGGAATAGTTGGTTCCTCGCTCGGCAATGTTTGGCCAAGTTCTCCCTAGTGGTAATGCTCAGATATTTTTTCCAAACAAATTTTTACGCTCCACGGCTTATTGGCATTCCCCATCAAACCAACCATTTTTTGTATACTACGGGGCTTTTCATCTAGTGCCTCGTTGATCCACGGTGGAGCGTCCCTCTCGAAAACCGAATTGGAATTCGCCAACAAAGATTTCCTACAACTGGCTCAGTTCCAGTTATGAGGCCAGATGATGGCCTCCTAATCAGATGTTAGCTCGATTTCTAATTCTATTGATCGTTACAAAGAAACTTTTCGTTTCAAAGCGATTTCGAATTCTTCATCACAAGAACGCGATCCCAGTGCGTGCTGGCGTTTCTTATGACAGTAAGTTTCTTCTCGGCAGCTCTAGCGATTCAGTATATTTCCCTGCTGTATATATAACTAAAAGAGACTAATTTTTTTCGGTTATAGGCCAAAAATTTATTGTAATATTAGCTGATTTGCTCTGTAAAAATGAATAATGCTCATGGTGTTCCGTAACGCTGGAAAAAGCCTTCTAGCTTCATTTGAACATAGACCTAATTACGATCCTAGAACCTTCGAAACCGTACCGCGATCATCGTCACAATTTCACCTATCGCAGTCAAAATTTTAGCTGACATCAGGCCAAACGCTTTCGTTCATCTCTCGTTCAACTTCACTGCATTCTACTTCTCACTCGAAAATTCATCTTGCTGAAACGCGCTGAGAAAGCCCTTTAGGAATGCAATTTTCTGAATTCCATTCTATCTCTCCGAGTAGCGAAGCAGGACGAGGGTCGATGATAAAACTGGTCCCGTAGCAATCGCGCTATCTCATTCCTTTTGGCGGTTCCGACCAAGCTTCTTCGTGTCAGGCTAGTAGAGAAGACGGTGAAATCCATGCACATGCACTCGACGACGGGCGAAGGCAAGCTACAGCAGTTAAATCACAGATAGTTAGATTCGCTTTCCCGCGGACCCTATCTTCCTGCGTACCTAACGGGGTGCATCCTTTCCACATCCCATCCATGGATTTCCGATCCATTCAACGCGCTGGGTGAGATGGAATAGAAATAATAATAAAAAAATGCAAGAGAGTTGTCAAGATGCCTGAAAGCTTCTACTGCCAAGCGACTCTATCTTGTGCTGTAAATCGCTTTTTGTGTCAGTTCCGTTCCGGTCTTCCTTTTCATGTTTGTGTATTATAGTGTATGAAGGGTATGAAAGTTGCTTGCTACTCCGTTAGAGCACCTCCCGATATATACACACATACAGACATACATACACCGGAAAGGGGTTCTTGAACTTCGGAAGGGATGTTTTTCTTTCAGTTACCCCAGGAGTGGGAAACAGTCCTTTATCGTTGCGTCGCGCGCGTATGCGAAGGAATAAAGTTTATGAAAAATAAATGAGATTTCCTCTTGCTATTATTGTGAATTTATTTAGTACCTACTTTTGCTATCGGCTATACCGGAAAGCCAGTAGACGGTCCCAGAAGCCAAGATGATCCCCGGGGATGATAACAATAAATCCGTCGGGGCTGCTGGAGTCGTTGACTACATTTGCGGCTAGTGTAAGGAAGAGGGATCGGTTGGGGTCAGTGGGAATGAATCGCTTTTCCTTCGATGAGTATCTATCTAGCTCAGTGGGCTGTACACAAGAGCACTTCCGGGCTGCAGCTAGGCCATGCGGTCGGAGGAAAAATATGGGATAAGCATGATAATGCTCTTTCAGGGGTCGACTATAACAGAAATGGAATGAAGTGTTTTGGTAATTGGTTTCGCAATAAAAGCAAGGGGAAAGCGGGAAAAGCCGATATAGGCAGACAGATAGACCATCGAGATGCAGGCAGCATCGTTTCCGGGATTCGATTTTATACCATCGTACACGAGTGGGGTGCAAATATCTACCTAAGGAGCTGAACCCTGGCATCTCTATATGCTAGGCACGTGTCGGATTTTCCCAAAAGGATAAGCTGCCTGTAAATGTGTTTATTCTGCCGGAAATCAAATACCGGCAGTTGGTGAGATATTTTCACTATCTGGGCAGAATCGGGTGAATCAGCAGATTAACTTTATTGCTATGAGTACGTTACGTTTTTAAGTTCGGACAGCCAGTTGCATACGAATAGAGCCTTGTTATGGTATGGAAATTTGAAAAGGCAGCTAGGAGATAATCCTATGATATCACATTGAAACTACCCAGTTAATAGACTTTTTACAAGTAAAAATGTTCCAGAAAAGCGCATCTATTTATTTTCATAAATTGAGCCTGTTAGTTTCGACAGTTTTTTTTTAATTGGACTAAAAACAAAGTACCAACCATCGCACTATGATTCGAGTAAATATTACCCTTTATTATTAGATCGTCTGCTCGTCCTTCTTGTCCCGGTTAGAAGCAAACCCCAGCTTGTTCTCACAGTGCTTGACAGGACAGAATCTGTCACAATAGAATGTTTCTGAGCCAGTTAAATTGATATGATTCCATTTCGATTCCCGGGTATAATTCAATTCACAATTTCGGAGAAGCTCAATTCGAAGCAGAGAGTTCAAAAGTCAACACAACGGTACATTGAAGCGACTGCTGCTGCAGAAGTGCATTGCGGTTAACTGCTCCTTCTCCATTCGCCCTCGCATCTGCTACAATACAGATCTGGAATCAATGTCGCTGTTCCAGCAAAAAGCTTCTGATGCACATCCCTCTATTATTGCACAGTTCTGTTCGTATTTTGCCACCACCTTAGTAGGAGGAATCCAATATTTCTTCCTTCCCAAGCCAGCAAGCAAAAAGCAAAACCCATAGCAGAGCTATCTATTCCGGATGATAAAATATTATTGCTGAAATGATTTAGATGTTATACAACACATCGGTTAGCAAAGAATGAGCGACAGACAGCTGGGAAGGGGGCAAGTATCTCTAAAGTTGGCTTTTCGCCTGATGGAGATTCAGCCGAAATAAAAACAGATGGCACCAGGATGAACGGTTTCGAACGATGCGAACGACAACGAAGCGATGCGACGAAACATGACTCCTGCTGCCGTGCGGGTTTTCGGGTTGTCGTTGACAACCTGCAGCACTTCAAACTACTCGGATCTGACGCTACCGAAAGGGATCCTTTTTCGCAATGATATGATGGAAGTTATTGCTTGCAGCAGGGCAGTACACCGGTGGGGTGATGGTGTGTATTTCAATGGCAATCCTGTACTCGTCGCTGCACATATTGGAGCCTGATACGACACCGTCACCGTCACCGAACGGGAAGAGATTCGAATCCGAAACGTAAAGGCGAATACTTTTCAAATATTTATTTATGAGTTTATCTGTTTTTCTGTCCAAAATGTGCACCATTGTCTGTCTGGCTTTTCCCAAGCCGAGAACGAAAACGGGAATAATACGATTCTTCCGCGTTCAGCGCTTCTCTGCGTCATCCATTTCGGGGCTTAGCCTTGCACACATCGTTCAGAACGCATCGATGTTTTGTTTTCAATTAAAATTTGATTTGCCATCGCTTTTCTGGGAAGCTCACTGCTGCAAAACGGTGTGACGACGTACGTAGCAGGATGACCAGCAGATTGTAGTACCTTCGGCTTTCGAGTGTTTGTAGCCGTAAATTGCAAATGGATTACAGCAAATTAGGAAACAATATGCGTGTGCACGGAGTCTTCATCCGTCCGAATTTTCCCGGCATTAACCAAGTGAACGCATGCCACCAAAATTCGTAGATAACAGTGATCGAAGCTTGACGCATTGCAAGGTTATATTGACACCGACTTTGCTTTTAAATGGTTTAGTTATGGGAATTTTCATGATTCTGTCCGAACATTGGCAAAGTGCCGTAATAAGGTCTGAATTCTCGAAGAGCAATTCAGTTGTTTTTAACACGAATAGAGCAACATAACCGCACATCTTACGGTAAAAAGTAATGTCATGAAATAATATATCAAACAATTCTTTGTATATAAATTAAAATTACAAATTTCTTCAAATATCAAACTGAGTTTTCATTCTTTTTAGCAAAGTAAATCAGCAAATGACATTTTGACCATCCCTCTCCTAATTAAATCCGCCACCTGGGATTTTAAAACGGTATCGATTTTTGACTTCTTACGACCAGTTCCGTTCTGAATGGGCACATATTGTAAGAGTTTTCATGCAAAAAATCAAATCTTTGATTTTAAAATGGCGTCAAATATTGACCTCTAACCGACATCTCTATTCTAAAAAGGTTCATATTGAAATATTCAAAATTAAATTAGATATATATATATATTCTTTTCTGGGCGATTCCTATCCAAATAAACAATCTAAACTTTTTGTCACAAACAAAAATGCATGGTATGGCTATTTCAGTAGCGTGAAAATGAATGGCTGTCGTCAAACATTAAAAACTGCACTTCACTGGATAATTTCACGCTGGTCAACGCCGCCTACATGGTGCTCTCCCAGATTTTGTTGTGTTGTCTATCCACAATAGCAAGAGAGTTCGTAGGACACAATCAGGCGGGGTTTATGGAGGCCCGTGCTACTACGGATCAAACTTTTTCTCTCCGACAAATCCTCCAGAAATGTCGGGACTACAACGTACCCACGCATTTTATTTTCGTGGATTTCAGGGCAGCATAGCATACGATACAGTTGAACGCAAACACCTATGCTAGATAATCCACGAGCTGCCCTGGAGCGAGTGATGTGCTACGTGCGCGTTTCGAGGGCAGTCTCAAGTCGTTTCGAATCTCGCAGAGGGTTGCGGTAAGGGGATGGACTGTTCTGTATGTTATTCAATATCGCTATTGAAGGTGTGATCCGGCAAGCGGGCATCGAAACGAGAGGAACGATCTTCAACAAGAGTAACCAACTCCTAGCCTTGACATCATTACGGGGACGGCGGAGGCCGCCAGACTAAAAACGAAGGCTAAAAGGATTGGGTTACAAATCAATGCGTCGAAAACCAAATATATGGTAAGACGAGGCTCCAGAGAAAGCAACGTTTGCATCCCACGAAGTGATTATTAACGCTGATGAATAAGGAGACCGGCCACGTCGCAAGGAGGCCGGACGACTGTGCAGTGAAATCCGTTCTTTTCAAGAACTCCACCGGTACCAGGAATAGAGGGGCCCAACGCGCTAGATGGCTCGACGAGGTTGAAGCCAACTTATATGTGTCGAAACGCACAATGAATTGGCGGCGAGTAGCCCGGTACAGTGGAGAGGTATTCTTGATATGACAGGAGCAACCCCGGCTCTCAGCTGGTAGAAAACAAAAACAAACATTAAAAAGCCTTAGATGGGACGTAAGATTTTATTGTAAAAAAATATGGTCGAAGATTTTTCATCACAGCACTGATCAAAACGCTTCTGATCAAACGCAAACTGATTTAATAGAGCATTTCAGGCGGTTAAAGACCAGTACACCAGGCTAAAGTCAAAGCAGAGAAGATTCAATTAAAAATAAAGACGTCTAACACGGAGGGTATGCGGACGGGCGGGAGCGAGCCGGGCAGACTACCTTTAAGCAATACTCTGATAATCAGCTTATTTTCACAAACCTTCCTTGCCTATTTTTCCGCTCTTTCCTCTTCCCGTCTTGTCCCACTCTGTTTGGATACTATAAACACTTTTGTTTCATTGCTAAAGCTAAATTCTACCGTCCCCTCCGCCGATTGTAAAAACTACCATTATAAACAAATACTTTTTGACATGTTCGTCATTTTGCATCTGGAATAAGTCACCGTTTGGTGCGCTTTATGGACCGGTGGAATTATTTATTGGAAAAACGATCCCGACTAGAACGTAACAGGTTATGGTAACCGCTTGAGAGCCATGTTAAGAGTTTTTTGTACCAGAATTTAGTGCGCTTGCAAGTCGTAAGGGCCTGCATAGTGTCGTCGTCCTGCCAGTAAAAACAGCTAAATTTAAACTTCTCGGTCGGTGGTTATCTACAATAGACGCAGGAAGAGGCACAATTTGTGTCTAAAACCCAACCAGACGCGTCGCTATGTTGATAAGTGGGTTTTGCAGTCTCCTTTTGTCCAGCGCCTCTATGCTACAACTACCAGCGAACCACATGCCCTGGCGGGTGTTGTGGCTTCTAATCCGGTTATAATCTCAGATTACAGCTTGGTTCAACTCATGCACCTTCCAGCATTGGACAAAAGGTAGGAGTCAAAACGACTACTTGTTAAGCGTAGCTACCAATAACCCCCCCCCCCCCCCCTTTGCGCACCTTTCCCCTCCTTCACCAAAAATTTTCATTTGTTTCCCCTACCGTCCCTTCATCAATAGTAGAACTACCGTTCCAAAAAAATATTAATATATATATGTATGACCGCATTTCAAGGTCAAGACTAAAAACATGAGATTAGTCTAGTGCGCTTAACCGACGGTTACTCGCGCTGTTATATTTTGCACAACGCCTGTGGAACGTTAACTTTATTTCGTTATATCTTGGGATTCTGGCAATAAAGAAAGTACAACTTTAAAATAAATTAAATAAAAATAAAATTCCTTTTCCAACATCCAATTGCAAACGTTTTTGCTTTTCTACTATATAAATATATAGTATAAAGCTATAGAAATCACTCGGAAAAATGGAAATGGAAAAAAATCAAATAAAAGGGCTAGTTGTCCCATAAGTCGCTATTGAATTTCATATTAATCGAACTTTTAGCTCAAAAGTACGAAAAATGCGGACCTTCATTTTCTCAGGAGTCCCTCAATCGATTTGAACAATATTGATTGCAAATGAAAGGAGAGCTTTTAAAACCCATAACCTCCAAATTTCAGGATGATTGGGTTTGTGGTTTGAAAGTTACATAAAAAAATATGAAGAAAAAGTATTTGAAACATATTTTTAATACATACAAGCATTAATTCAATGGGAAATACTTTACAATTTATTATTATTTGAAAATTACTGTTGAGATCTTTCAAACGAAACCGAGTTATTGAAAATCGGACGACTCCTTCAAAAGTTATTCAAACTTTAACACTTAAGCACTGTATATTAAAACTTTCAAATCGTGAAAAAACAAAACTTTATGTTTCCGGCAGGACAGTCATACGGCAAAGCAAAACGACACTTATTTATGCTATGCCCGACGTTTCGATGTATTTAACATCTTTCTCAAGGAGTTAGAACCACGTATCGTATTTTGTCTAGTGGCTTCTGTAGAAGGTTTGAACTAGTCACATTGATAAGTAATACTAGCATTAACCGAGTGTATTCGAACGAAATTCTTGCGGATCATTTTAACATACACCCTGGCTGAATCGGTACACTATTTGGCTATATAACCAAACTATTTGGCTATATAGCCAAATAGTGTACCGACCTTTCAGTTGCTCAACACCGGACGGACAAAAACTTTGAAAAATATATGCAATGGCCTAAATAGCGTCTCAAATCTTACTCTAAACATCAAACCTATACCTTCCCATCGCATATATTTAACTTGGTTTTTTTTAACTTTTTCGGACCAATATTTTTTTGTTTTTTTGTTTTCTCCTATGTATATGTATATGCATGATGTATGTGAGTCCAATTTGCAGTTTTGTAATTTGTGTTGTAATACAGGAAAAATGATGAAACATTTCATTTTCTGTAGGTACCGTGCAAGCACCATATTCAAAACAGTGCCTAATTCCGAACAGTTGCAAATTTTTCATTAATTTTGACAAAATTCTAGCTATTTAAACAATTTAATCATTACATCTGATGATTTCATATTATTCAAATGGTTTAAATAGCTAGTGTTCTGTCAATATTTAAGAAAAATTTGCAACTGTTCAGAATTAGGCACTGTTTTGAATATGGTGCTTGCACGGTACTCGCAATCGGAACTGTTTATGGCGCTACTTTTGCAGTATTTCTTTCATTCCAGCTTGGGTTTTTAATTATTGATTTTCTTCATATATGCATTCTGGATCTCAGTAAGAAAAATACAATAATTGCTCGCAGTAAATTGAAGTTTAAAAATATAGCTAACTGAATTATAGATATTCATATACTTACAAACAAGAAAACTTGATCTAGTAGAAAGGCCAGATCATGCCGTTAGGTGGATTAATTCGGGTTTTTTCTTGCACAGTGCTTTTTTTAGCGTGCACAACAACCAACGTTAAGGTCGTTTCCGGTTGGAAAGAGTAGGATGGCTCATTGAGCACTCTGGCGCCTACTAACTACTAGCGGGATTGGAAAATACGGGAAAGATATTACCTTTCGGCTGCCTTGATAGCTGAAAATGGCAAAGCTCGGTATTCCCCTCGAGCAGAAGACGTGCCTACTAACCCCACGCCAGGTTAGCGCGAACGGAAACAATCGATGAGTAACCATGACAACCCCGGTCGGGAACCCGCTTCGGGGGAAACCCGTGGGGGGGTGGGTGTTTGTATGCAAATACGTTTGCTTCGTCCTTTCGTACGGAGTTGAGCAAAAAAAAGGCAACTTGCGGGAAAAAACTCGACTGTGTGCTGGTGTATACACTGAGCAAAATGCCTCACTCTTCCATTTCCTTTTCATCAGCTTTTTTTTCGAGATAATGGAATTGGAATGGATTTTTTGTTCTATCGGACGTCCTCCTGTCGAGATTGGCCTCGTACGGTTTGTGCTGCTCGTGTGCGTCTCTCGGATCGGTTCCATCGAACCGAACCAATTCAACAGCACACGGTAGTCAATTCCGCCCTTTTAACCAACCGGGCGGACAAAAGTGAGATTAAATTGTATAGTAGCCGGGAGTCTGTTCGATTTTTTTTCGTTGTTGTTAGTCCCTGGTTCTGTCACATGACGGAACGCATACAGGAACTGCCTCTTTTTCTCCGTCCGGTACAACGGTCGCATGTCTAGTGGCAAAAAACGGACATCCAACTTTTTCCCGGAACCGAACTTACTCAGTGCTACTCGAAAGTCGGATGCCATTCCAACAGTCAGTCGTCAGACCGACAGTATGAGTGTGAGTATGCCAGCTTGGATTTAGCGCAGACGACACACAACGAGCAGAAGAGGATTCGAATTGCGCTCGGAACCCAGCATGTCTGTGCACTGCACGAGAAAAGGACGAGCCAGGCTTCCTGCAGAGATTGACTGGATTACGACAGGGAAAGCTTGGATACTTTTTGCTGTACCATATTCACCTTCACCATTGCTTTCGTTGCCGGCGTCGTTGTCGTTGCTACTAAATTTGAAGAGCCGGAAAGGGGTCTGCCAACGCTACTGACGGTCGCTACTGCAGTGCAAGTATTTTATTTTTCCTCTCCGATAGAAGATAAACGGCTTAGTCAGAAGCTTAGGAGGGTATAAAATGGTATTTTACGCTAGCAGATCTTCAGGGCTTTTGGCTTCCGCACAAACACACTTCGGTACAGGAGACGAGGGGTAAACAAGGAAGTAGAATAAGCGACGCTGCCGGATCAGTTGCCGTTGTGGAGCTTTGCTATTGGAGAGGATAAAATTGAAACGACTGGGATTTGATCCTTTCGGTATTGTGGGAGAATTGGATTCCTGCTGGCCGACTGCGGACTCTTCCGTTGCACTTGACGTCAACCAGTAAACCAGTTCGTATTTGCGGATATGCGTATTGACATATTTTCACTTCATTCGGTTGGCAAGCGGGGCTAAAATTGATGAAATCTCATCAGTTTGGGGATTATGCGCTGTCGGATGGAGTATGCTTGGCAGGTATTGGAACGAAAAGGAGTCGTTTGAGGGTAAATGCGTGAACGTGTTACTCGGGAATGGAAAAATGCTAACGACAGTTCCGTACCGTTGCCGAATTGATTTGCCGTCGGTTTACCGTCAGTAATTGATGACGATAAGATGACTGGCCGTTATCCGATACTGAGTTGGTCAATTTACGTGACCGGAAGTACGAGTTAATCAAGTTAGACTACCATTAATAAAACGTAACTCTTAGTTAAACGTGTTATAAAAGTGGAGACCTTGCACCACTGTTCAAATATTATAATTACATTTACCGCAAAACAAAGCAATGTGACTTGAAATATTGAATCTCTTTCAGGTCTATCTGGTTTTTCAAAAAGTATACTTTTTGAGTGAGTTAATCTGGCAATAGAAGCATGTTTGCAGACGATTTTCATTGTTCAATTTAATTCCGAAAGTGGCTCCTTCTCTAGCTCCTGATGGATATCGTATCCAACTTTCCCCCTTCCGCTTGGTCGCCCATTCAACATCCAACTAGAAGTAGTCAGAAAGTGAAATGTATTCTCATCTCGAAAAGTTGTAGTGCTAATTTTTCTATCTTCCACTACCAATCGTTTGTGTTACCAGAGGGAAATGACTCCGAAAGCAGCAGAAGTAAGCCAACTAATGTGCTTCATTCAACTACTCACCCCGCAGTCTCTTGCACGTCTGTTGGGTTATCCCATGCTTTTCGCGTGGATTCCAGGACAACAGTTCTAGCTTCGTTCGCACAACATATGACTGGGATTTGCTATCATCGGTGTCGTCGTCGTCGTCGTCGTCTTCGCCGCAAAATCCGAAAAAGGCAGAAAACATTCCTTCGTTTGGTAGATACGTTTTCCTAGCGCCACCTTGGCTTTCAACCAACCAGCCATCCAACCATCAAACAAGCAGACATGTGTGAGGGAAAGGAACATGAACAAAGATCACGTTCCAACTGCATAACTAAATTAGAATGCTTGCCTTCACTTGGTTTCGAAGCAAACCCCATACGATGAGTTTATGTGAACCTGTGTGGGTGTTCTTTTGACAGGACGGCACTACATTGAGGCTCCATCGACTGGGGAGTGTAGTTTTACGGGTTCGACTTTGTAGTACCGATTCAACACCAGGGTTGAACGTGTGCTGAAAGGCATGCTCCTGAAACCAGAACCAGAGACTGCGTGGAGCAACCCTGTTTCCGAAAAACCTTTTGGTGCATCGTCCCTGCCAGCTAGGATGGACTCTGGCCCGGGTGCAAACGAGCGCAATGAAAGTCAGACACATCCCGGATAAGGGTCGACAAAAGAAGCTTATATTTATTTATTTATGCAATATACGGTGAAACGATAGACTCTTCGTTGGTCGGTTGGCCAGCGAGCACGACTAGAGATGACTGAATTTGGTGCCAAGTTGGCAGCTTGGGCCGTTGCCAAGTGGTAGGTCTGTTTTGAGCTATCTGTGATGTGAAAACCTGTCGTTTGGTGTTTGCCGGGTGAAAGCGATCCACATAAATAGATAATTTAAGTAGCTTCGTGTTAAAATAACAATTTGCCAGACTGAGGGAAGAAGAGTGTGTAGCATAATGTGTGGGTATGATGCGGTGGAATGACTAATTGCTGAGCACCAACATTCGCCTGACACCTTCTTACCGACCAGGCACAAGGGGAGCGGACAACATTCACGGCATGGTTTCGGTAGGCAAGAGTTTAAGTAAGCTGATTATTGATTGAAAGACTACCCCGGTGTTTTAATGAGTTCGTACAAACACGGTATTATAGAGAGATTTAATATGGTATGTATAACTTATTAAGGTAATTTATTATATTACGGAAATTAGCAACAATAAACGAGATGTGAGCAGTGGAACAAAATAAAAATCGTAATTCTAAAGCAAAAATCGTTTGGAAAACAAAATGTGCCTCGAAACGCTCCTTGTTTAACGTTCATCAGTAAAACGATTGATATTTCTCGGAGAAATGGGAAACTTGCAGTTTGAATGTTGATTCTAAAAAATTGTGAGCAATAAAAGTCGACCAAAAATTGTTTTTTTGTGATGAATATTTCAGAAAGTATTAAACAATTTGGACGTAGGACTTAGTTTTACGGAAAGGTAGGATGTCATTCCAAAACGTCTAAAACTGTGAGTGTCACGAAAAGCGGTTATGTTTTAAGTGCTCAAATCCCCATCAATCAATCAGATTTTGAACGCATCAATTCCAGTAAAAAACTTAATTATTTTCAGCATATTTGCCCAGGTAACGAGATGTTTTACTAGTACAAACATCAGTTTGGTCGTTGTCAGTGCAATCACAGATAATCGTGCGTTTGAGTGTATTGATTTTTCTCGCTTTTGAAAAATTTAGAAATCGCTTTTAAAAAATTTAGAAATCTAGCAAAAAGCGCCAGAATGAGGAGGAGGAGATCATGAAGGATTAGGATTATTCCGAGTTATGACGCGCGCAAGTTATACGAGAAGGTGAACCAATCACTTAAGGGCTTCACACCGAAACCTGACACGAGGAAGGGAATCTGAACACAAATGAGCGCGAGGGGGTCGACAAGTGGAAGCAAATTTTCGATGAACACCACAATGGTGAAGTTTCAGAAAGAGCCAGAACGTAAGTGAACCTAGGAATGCCCATGGAAGATAACGTTGTACCAGCACCTGATCTCCAAGTCAAACGAGATATCGGGCTGCTGAAGACAAACACAACCGCCGGTAAGGACCGCCTACCAGCAGAACTTAGCCGAGAAACGCTGCCAGCGGCTCTATCACTGGGTTATTTCCAAGATTTGGAAGGAGAAAAGGTTCCCAGAGGAATAGATGGAAGGAGTTGCTGTTGCATCTACAAAAAAAGGTGAAAGACTCGACTGCTGCAACTATCGTGGCTAGTAAACGCCGCCTAGAACGTATTCTCCCAAATCCTGTTACGCCGGCTGTCCCCGACAGCATAAGGTATCGTAGGACATTATCAAGCGGGTTTCGTGTGTGGTGATCAGACCTACAAGGCTCGATGGATGTGCTTCGTGCGCATTTCGGGGACATTTTCGAGTCCCTTCGAGGGTGGCGAGGGTGTATTAGGCGACGGCTTATTCTGCATGCTTTTGAACATCGCTTTTGAAGGTGTGATCCGATGAACGGGAGTCGAAATGAGAGTAACGATTTTCACCAAGGTAGCCAACTCCTAGAATTCGCAGATGACCTTGATATCATAGCCAAGAACTTTACGACGACGGAGGCAATCTACACCAGACTGAAGGCGGAGTCTAGGAGAATTGAACTAAAAATAAAGATGCTCAAAAGAGATAAACGCGCGTCTCCCACGGACGGTAACCGTTCACGGTGACTAGTATCAGAACTAGAAGTGGTACATGAGTTCGAGAGTTTAGGATCCACGATGACTGCGGACAACAACACTAGTAGGGAGATCCCACGGCATATTCATTTGGCCCTCGGGCCTACTTTGCCTTTATAAAACGCTACGATCAAGCAGCATACTTCGCCGTACGAGACTGGCCGATAGTTCTTTTTGTACTTGAAGCTGTGAGGTTGCTCACGGAGAACATAGACACCCTTGCCGTGTTCAAGCGAAAGGTGCTGCGGCCGATATTTGGTGTAGTACAAACTGAAATCCGCAAGTAGCGAAGGCGCATGAATCTCGAGCTACAGGCACTGCTTGGAGACTTCAGCCCGGATGTCGTTGGCTAAGCTGCGACGCCATGAGCCTCTGGGTCTGCCTCTTCTACGCTGTCCTTGTAGATTCTAGTCGAGTGCTTCTCTGCAGACCTCGTTCGCTCCTTTCAAGGTGTGTCCGATCCACTTCCACCTACGTTCACGAATTTCTGTGGCTATCGGCCGTTGACGAAACCGACGACGGAGTTCCTTATTGGATATCCAGTTATCAGGCCACCAAGCGCACCGGTTAATGAATACCTGCAGTTTTTGTGTAGTTTCTGCTGAGACGCACCACGTTTCCCAGGCATACAGCAGTACGGATTTAACGTTTGTATTAAAGATTCTGGTTTTCGAACGTAGAGTGATCTGGTTTGAGCGCCAAATGTTTCGCAGACCTGCAAAGGCATCCCTGGCCTTCCTGATCTGTGTGGCTATATCAGTTTTGGTACGACCATCGGGCACTGCTTGGAGAGACCTGGCGAACGTCGGTTGGCTACGGTGGGCCGGACACGTTGTAAGGATGCCGGAGGACAGTGCGACGAAAACAGTTCACAGGCTCAACGTGCAAGATATCTCGACGAGGTCGAAAGCGATTGGCGACCTCTGAGATGACTGAAAAATTGGCGACGAGAAGTTCAAAAGCAAGTTGAATGGAGACGACTGCTTAAACAGCATAAGCCATCCCGGCTGACGATTTTTTAAAGATAAGGTGAAATTTTGGTAAAACTTTTATGACATCATTAATAAACTTTTTTTTAACTCAAATGATCATTTCTGTTTTTTTAATGGAAATAAGGCTGGCAGCAATCATACCTTTTTGCCCTACCACCTTTTTGCAGCAAGAAACGAACAATATTTCAGCAACCAGAACGTTGTTAGAATACTGTCGAAGACTACTGCTATCGAAACAGCTTTCCGTGGTCTTCTTTCAGTATGACAATTTATTCAAATGGCTTGATTTGATTTTCGAAGTAAACCACCGAAGTGGCAGCAACAGCGATACACCGGGATGCAGTGGAAACTGACGAAACTTTCTATCCGTCAGGCAGCGTTATATTGGCGAGGAGGGCCACAACCAGTGAAGGATGAGTTTCCCAAATTCAATTACAGCGAGAACGGAACCTGTCAGTTGGGTCTTCGATTTGCACCGAGCAGCTCCGCAGACGGATGACGAGACCTGTTAGTTGGACCTGCTCGTCTTCTAATTGAACTGATTTCATTAGGAGTGGTTGGGCTGCCCACGCCCAATCCTTACAGTGAAGCAGAAAACTTTTCATACAAAGACTGGAACTGCGCTGCTTCGTAACCTGCAAGGATTCATCGATTCGGGTTGAACAGGAGCACACAGACACTCGTAAGGTACTGTAATCATATTTCCACCCTTCCTCGTTGTCGATGTTTCCGTAGCCGTTTGTCGCCCTCGTCAAAACAGAAAAGGAAAAGAAAAGCTGTACTCTAATAATTTAATTTGAAAAACTTTTAATGGCTTTTTCATCTAACTTTATCTTTCTGTAATTTATTTTATCTTGGTTTAATCTCACTGCTGAAGAGAGAAAAGGAAAAAGCGGAAAAAGTTCCGACGCTGTCCGTGGCCACGGAAGTGCCAAAGTTTTTACGTTTTCAATACTGGAAGCTTCAGTCGTAGAGTTGTTCAAGTTCCACAATTTAAGAACAACAGTGCCAGATCTGTTGCAAATCTGTGCTCTTAGCCGCGAGTGGCTGCTGCGGGGACCGATTTGTAAAGCGAGTTTGGTAAAGTTTTCCACTTTGCTGAATTGCTGGCGTTTGAAACGGAAGCCCCCCTATATCGATTCACCCCCTTTGGCTAGTTTTGCTGGCAAACTTTCGTTCGAATATTAATAAAAGAACGATCATTTCATTAGAAATGCCGGTTTTTCGCTAACTTCTGTCTATGTATTATATTACGATGTTTGGAGTAAGACGAGCAGAGGATTTCTGTCAACATCCGGTCATTGGAAAATGTAAATGGTATAAACTGGTCTTAGATGCTAAATCTATCTTGCGATATCAAATTTTAGTAGGTCAGTTCATAACGAAAATGGTCAACTTCGCATGATTCTATTTCGTGTTGCAAATATTCGATTTGAAACCATTGAAATTATCATATCTCATAGGCAGAGTGCCATTTGATGGACAAGATTAGCCACTTGAGAAAATCGACAAGAGTGTACTGTTCAATTTTGAGAGGGTTATAAACAATACTTGAAAGTGCACAACGCCGCTACTTGAAGAAGCGTACGACGTTCACACTGCCAAGAATCATAACAAAGAACGTCTATACCTGTCGTAACGCTTCGGCATCACCATGGTTTATTTTCCAAATACCATAAATACTGACCTGCAAATAGAAAGAAAAAGGAATGCATTAGTAAACAGTTTTTGCTCTAATACAGAGGGATTCAGAGTATCGTAGCGTAGCGTAGCGGAAAATATATTTATTTGATGCTTACAGTAATCGTCAACAAAAGCTATTCAAATACGCTACTGTAAAATATCAGTACGGCAGCTGGCATATTCCCTCGCACGCTAAAATAAATAACCTTCTCGTAACAATAAAATGCGTTGTTGATTTAGGAAATGTGCATCCGCGCACTCCGGCTTTTCAATTTTCTTCTCTCTATCCTGCTATGGCTTAACGACTGCAACGACGTCGGGAGGAAACGACCGATTAGCGTCAGTCGGTCGGTATAATCTCCGGGATTAGCGCACCAAGCTAACCCTCGAACTCGTTGCGCCGTGTGTAGCGAGAGCCGGGCCAGTAGTTGTATACAGTCCATTACAAGTCACGGAATGAGTCCACATTTTGACAGTTTATGGCGACGTGCACCCTGCGGTGACAATTTCTCTTCTCCGACGTGCGCGCCCTCCCGCGTCAGATTGTGCCAGCAGGATAGACTCGTTTCGACGAGTTGCAAGAAGCGTAGTCGATAAATTACTAAAGATTGTGTAAAACTGCTCAGAAGATCAAAGGCGAGCCACAAGCGCGCTAGGCTCGTAAATCTTCCAGGTTTACGTGCAAGCGAACCGGTCGGCCGATGTCGGACGAGGGGCGTAAACTCAGGCACGTCCCACATAAAAAAACAACGACATCGCACTGCGCTGGACTGCCCGTGAGCACCTCGAGCACGAATCGATCTGCAAATTAACAGTAATAATTCAAGTTGCGCACCCTCTCCTCCATTTGCGTTGGTTTCAGTTCTTGAAGAACCCTTGACTCCCGTCGTCCTGCGCTCGCATTGTACATGATTGCCGCGGCTGAGCTTTCGCAAAAAGCAATATCATTTAAAAACCAGTTACGAGCTGTCAATAGTGGCAAAAATATTGGTACAAGCCAACGGCCCCGGACCTCTTGCTAGGTCCAAACGACAGGCGAACGAACAAAAAAAACGAACAGGCGAAAGAGTGAAAAAGTAACGTAAGCTGGTATAAATAATTATTGTGTCATTTTTATTGAAAATCAATTAATTGCAATCCATTTAACGTTCCACCGTCTCTTTTTCTCTCTCTCGGTTCGGAGTCCTTTCGTGACCAGTTTCGCAGCAACGCAGGCAAGCTATTTGAAGCAACAATTTAAGTGCCGATGTCAAACACGCCAGACCGACTGCCCCCTAGTCGTTGTCGGCAACGTCGCTGCTGTCAAAAGATAACGACAGTCAACTTTGGTTAATGGCAGTGATTCTTTCTTTGACCAGTGAGCGTGCGTGCGTGCAGGGTACGGAAAGCTGCTTAACTTTTAATCACTAAAATATGCAAATTCGTTTCGCAGTCGTTACAAATCGAGTGTTAATGACACAGACGAAGAAGGGGACAGGTGAACGCGATTCCTGGTTTGGTTTGTGTCGAGCGAAGCTTAGTCCCCGGCTAAAATTCAAGCCTCATTAGGTATCTTATTTTAATAGATGCCGTAGAGTTCCCTGAATCACAGAAACTTTTTCAGATTCAGATTTCACCGCAGAGAACGTCTCGTTTATTGCCGACATTTATGGGATGTTCTACCGAATCCCGCCGCTACGCTGGCCCGTTGCCAAATTAGCCGTCCATAATGCGCACTCAATTAAAATTTCTAAATACCGTATTATGATTATTGCACATTCAACCACAGTTGGCTGTGCCAAGAAACTAATTAGCAAAATTGTATTGTGGCAGCAATGGGATGTCACCGAAAGAGGTAAAGAAAAGAAGCCAAACTAAATCCACCTAACAGTTAGTGTGTATCTATCCTACGCGGCAAGAGCACAGGTCGTCTTTAGCCAATTGGAAACGATTCGATTCGAACGAATCGAGAAATTCATTCTTGTTTCTGTACAACTTTGGAATAATGATGTTTTCATTTGCAACTTGAATATGGCATAACTTTGTGTTAAAATGCTTGACGTTGTTTATTTTGACAATTTTTCTACATTATGCACCCAAACAATCATAATTAAATGGCTCATTAGACTTAGCAAATGCCAATTACAGCATTCTTATCGCTTCATTCCTTGCGGAGGACCATGGGAGAGTTTAACACATTATGCTAAAATATCTGTCAATGGCACTAGAAAACTTTTATTCACTGTTGAATGAATTTTAACACAATAAACATTTGCAAGGTTACTTCAAATTCACACTCAGTTCGTTTTTCGGTTGAGATTACCTACCTTTTCCTTAGTAAGGAAGACAAAAGATCGACATCAAACCGCTTTGACTATCCGAGTCTGCGACACCAGCCAGTGTAATGTGGTGCATTTATCGTGTCCTTTCTCGCTCAAAGCACAACTCGTTGCCGCCTTTTAATTTTATTTTTTTTGTGACGTTTATTAGTTTGCCCTCGATGGAATCTTGTTGTTATTATATCTTCAACCGAATTTTTTCTTGGCAAATGTTTTACTTCTGATAGGTTAAGTCGTATTTATTCTCTCTTTTAAAAAAACAAGCGGTCTATTAGTGTTGTTTGAAACAAATGAAATAGCTGAAAATTAAACTGATATTGACAGCTTTGAATAAATAGATATAAATCAAGATATATGGCACATTGTCATTTGTTGCATTCAGTGGAAAAGTTAAACCCAATACACACTAACTGCCAGCAGCACAGATGTTCCACTAGAAGATGAATTATCAAGCACGTTCGATAAACCGAGAAACACGACCCTCTTAACGTCTAGCTGTCATACGACATCTCTCGGTTTACAGTTCTTTGGCACGGCCATCGGTTTCGTCGCACACACCATTTGTCTATCGCGGACCGACGGCTATCGGTCGGTCGAGACGGAAAACCGACTCCAATTGGGGCCAATTTGCCGTGATATACGCTAACCGGTGACAAAGAGTGCAAGAGCTGCCGCCATCGCCGCACCGCCTTTCGGTGCACCGTCCGAAATTAGATCGGTAACGAAAGATTTAAACTATGCTGACATCTTGCCAAAATAATTTACCTACACCCGACTGCTGGCTGCTGAATGGACCGGCGGGAATGCTTGGCACTTTCCTAACGCGGTCGGCCGACTTGCGGAGCCAATTTTGTCGGTGTCGAGTGAAGAGTGTCAAGAATGTTTACTTTCCTGCGTTGCATAGTGGGATGAACTGGCTTTGCGCTTGGATAAAACAGCACAGTGGGTGCGAATGTCTTATTTTCGATAAGAAATAACACGAAGTATACTAGATACTAGTTTTTATTTTATTTTCACAGAAGATGCATATTATTAGAGGATTTACCTGTGTGTTAATGGCATATTTTTTGGGTAGTCGCCGCAAGTCGGTTAACAGTTTTTTGTGTAAATGGGATGAGCAGTCAGTTGTGGAGATAGCGAACGGCAGGACATCACAGTCGAAACCACAACGCACATTGAATGGATTATTGAAGATAGGTAGTTTCAGAGTGACAACTATTTGCTTTTGGTGCTAGTGATCAATTTAATGTATATTACCGCCAGAAGCAAAGTATTGTCACTGCAAAACTGGCTATCTTCAATGATCCACTGCTCAGGGTTGCTAATAAATTTATTAGAAAATTTAACAAATCAGGCAAAAAGTACGAATCGGGCTTCGTGTCAGAAAACCGGCCTTTTTGCAAGATTGACCGGCCACCGGCTTTGCGAGTGAAAAGCCGGTCAGGCCGGCCAAAAACCGGCCACTTGGAAACCCTAGAATCTCTTTAAGCCGTACTTGTAGCTCGTGATTCATACACCTCCGCCACTCTCTGGTCTCCGTTTGTACTCCTCCAAAAATAGTTCGCAAAAACTTCGTTCGTTTGAATACGGCAAGTGTATGTATGTCTTCCGCGAGTAAAGTTGCAGTCTCGAATCCGTGGAGGACTATCGGCCTGATAAGCGTTTTGTACCTCGTCAGCTTTGTGCGGCAGCGTATACTCCTTGATCGAAGCACCTTGCGGAGGGAAAAGTAGGTTCGACTGCTAGCTTGAATGAATCTACTTGCTCGTATTATTGTCAATGACCATGCGGTGATCAGAGATCCCAAATATATGAACTTATCAGCCATTTCCAGTTCATCGCCATCAATAGTCACTATCCGTGAGAGATGACCGTTGTTTTCTCTAGAATCTCTTCCCACCATACTTATTTGGTTTGTAATGATGTCAAGGTCGTCCGCGAAGGTTGAGAGTTGCTTACTATTGCCTTAACGTAGCAAGAAAAAAGCAAAGCCTAGGTGCTACATTCATTTATCGAAACTTGACCTTCTGTTTTTATACGACGGACTTTGCAGCCAGATCCTATTGACTCTTACAGCCTCTCCCAGTCGAGATTCGATCATACGAACATAGCCGGCGTCATATCTCGAGGCCAACTGGGAGGGAGGAGCAAGAAACAGACCTTAAATGTTGAACGATAGTGGGCCAAAGAGCTGTAAATCTTACGGTCTTTCGTGAGCGAGTAAGATGTAACCGAGAGGTTAAATTAGGCTCTAATCAGGGGAATAAACGGACCCACACTAATTATCTAATCTGCGGATCAAATTTTCACACTCCGACAAACCCTTCAGAAATATCGGGAGTTCAACAACGGTTCCATGGATTACTATTTCGTGCACTTTACAGCAATTAACGATATCAAAGCATACGAATGCGAACAGGTGGGTAGGCCATGGTAGGTAATCATTAGAAAGGTTTTCCAGATAAACTAACGCAGCTGATCAAAGCTACACTGGACTCGGAGACACCCTCTAATCCTTTCGAATCGCGCCGAGGGCTGCGGCAAGGGAATGGACTACCGTGTATGTTCCTGTAACATTGAAGGTATAATTCAACGAGCGAGCATTGAAGTTAACCGATTTTTAGGCTTAATGGATGACTACGACAATACCACTCGAAATTTTGCCACGGCGGAAGTAATCTACCCCGGCCTAAAAGCGGAGGCTAGGAGGATTTGGATAAGAATCAATGCATGCAAAACCAAATATATGAGAAATAGAGGCTGGAAGAGACCACAATGTTCACTTCTCACGGTCGGTGACCACTAACGGTAGTGAACTCGACGTAATTGACGAGTTCATATCTTTGGGATCTCTAGTCACCGCTAATAACACGGGTATAAAGATTCAACCATGCTTACAGAAAATATACGTACATTTGCCGTATTCGAAGGAAAGGTGTTGTGGATTATTAGCGGAGTACAAATGGAAAGCGGAGAAAGGCGTTGGTGCATGAACTACGAGTTGCGGGCACGCCTTGGAGAGAATCCCCACTTGCCACTTGATACACTTGGTAAAAGTCGGGAGGCTACGGTGAGCCGGCTTATCGCCATGCCAGTATACCAAACGACAGTTCAGCGATATCTGTTTTCTTAAAGGATCCCACTGAAACCAAGAAAAGGAGTGCTTCGAGCTTGATGGTTTGACCACATCGAAGGTGTTTTGCGAGTGTCGAGACGATCGAGGAATTGGCGAGGAGTACACCAGGACTGAGTGGAGTGGAGACGAACTCTTGACATGGCACGAGGAAGAAGAGAGCACATCTAGAAGCATGCATAGAAGTCGATATATTCCCGATTCTGGGTGGAAGCAGGATGCATGGTGGTAACAAATTGGACCTGCTTTCGCTCCGAAAAACATTCCGGTAGAACCGAATTTGCCGCTTCACGAACTTAACCATTTACAGAGAACTGATCGAGCCGGTAGGCCTTAACTGAAACGAGATGTGGGCCATGTTTGGGGAAAACCAGCGTGCCATTGGTGTTTTCGAACGGAAGGAGCTTGTACACCATCGGAAGTCGGAGTACAAATGTGCGACGAAGCATGCAGAAGGCAAGGGAACTACGTACTGCAACAATTGCTTGGACTTGGAGGATCAGTAATCGTTCATACTGTAAGAATGGGACGCCTGCGATACACAGGGCACCGCAGACATGTGCCGGATGACGAAACTTTGAAAATGGCAGCAATGATTCTGGCTCGATATTCAGTTAGCTTCGGGGTACGATGCTGGCCTAACAAGCCAGTCGTCGTATGTTCGAATCTGGGCTGGGAGATGCTACTACAGAGTCAGTGAGATCGTTGCACTAGCCCTGTAATTGTCCTGTACTCTAATAAACGGCTGCGAAGTCTGTCGATAAAGAAAGTTCAAATTCTCAACAGGACGTTTTTTACACCCATGGCTTTGCTTGCTTTTTTGGCTCGATCCTTGGCAAGCTGTCGAGGTGCAGCTATAGACTGATCCGCGTGGACTACGAGTGCGAGGTTTACGTGCGAGACAGAACTCAGAGTTTTCCATCAGTATCTGTGGCTCGAGCAGCACGTTCCTCACAATCGCGTGGAAGATTCGTGAGCTTTCTAACGTCGAGTATTAAGAACCGTCTAAGGTGGTATGCAAAATAAAGTAAAGAGACGAAGGACGAAGGCGTATCTTCCAAATTAAATTTCTCTATTTTGAAGAAGATACTGTTCTGATGTTTCACAACTTATTGAGTTTGTTTGCTGCCAATTCATGGATTTGCCGCACTGGGAATCAATCCAGCTGTCAAAAGACATACGATATATTCTAAAATGCCGCATTGCTTCCGAAGTTTACCAGCAATAAAGGTGCAATTAAAAAAACAAATACACGTGAAATAAGCCACACATTTTCTTGCGAATTTTCTACATGGAAAGGACCACCTGCAGTGACGCAGACGTGAAATTAAACCCGTGGCGCGACCAATGACGGACCACCCAAGCCCCTACGCTACTGCTCTGCTATGCCGCAATGATGGGCGAGAGCAAGAACACGCGCAAACGTCAAGTTAACCCTGTTCACGCATTCAAATTTCCATTACTCTTTTCGGGCCCGAGCCGGTGGCGTCGCGTCGCATCCATCGTAGTGGAAAAGTCAGAACTTTCAAAATATTTGAAACATTAAAACATCACACACTAATCACCGCATCGCCTCCCGTTGTCGAGGGAAGCACGTACGGCACACCCACCAACAACGCAGCAGTAAAGTCAGTCGTACAATCTTTTGATGTTTGCACCCAGCAGCGGCGGCGGACACTCTTTCACCCGGTTAGTTCCCGCGCACAGAGACCCAAATCCGGTCGAAATTTATTGCATCTTTCACCTCGCTTGCAGGATTAACTCCGTTGTCGGTTAGCCAGAAAAACGGATGGTTCTGAAAAAATAAATAGTCTATTTTATCGCTAATTAAACCGCTACTGCCTTTGAATCATCCCAACACATCGGCAAACAGGACAGACGCAGTCACGGGGCGCGTACCGTTGGATGGATGTCACATGAGATTAAGCTGCCGGAATGTGTACGAGGCCATCGTCGTCGCCGCAAAACGAGAGTGACTAATCTCCTTCTCCGACGCGCTGCTGAACGACATAAATTTTCGACGACCGACGACGAGATTCGAAGCTATAAATATTTGCAACACTTTGGCTTTAGCGCGAGGTGACAAGGCTTATAAGCCGGGAGGGCACTCTTCGCCTGCCACGTCGGGAAGTTGGCACATAAACTTTTAATTTCATTAGCAGTAATCAAATCAAATCAGCTTCATCATCTCAACGACGATGCAGGGCAGCGTACTGCTTGCTGTGGTCCGGGTTGGTTCGGCTTGACTTGGCCGAGTATAGCGGTGTTGACGACGACAAATGGCTAAATCTCTCCCAGCCAGTCTGTGTCTGTTGAAAGGGTAAACAGGGGGAAGTGCGACCACAGGGCCAACCATCGTTGCCGAGAGTAAAGAGGTGGAATTCGTGTTCAACATGCATCGCATGTCAGATTTATTTTCAGAACTTGTTTTCAACTTCTCGCCTACCGGCTTTTGGCATAGCGCGGACTGCCTTTCTGGCTGGCTTTCAGTGCCAATTCAGTTCGTTGGACGAGACAGTAACTGAGCGGGAGAGGCAGAGGTAAGTTCCACTTGGCATGACTTGCTACTCTGGCCGCAATGCCGACATCGAGCGTGAAGTAAAATTACGATATTATCCTATTAATTTAGATCGCAAAATAGTTCCACTTCACTACTGTCGGTGCTTTTTACTGTTTCCTCTCGCCCGTATGCCCATCATCTGAAAGATTCATATGGCTCTAGCTAGCATCACTCGGTTCATTAGCATTGGTTTCCGAATAGGGATGAGCAAACAGAGGCAAAAACAAAAACAAAGAATTGCTTACAGTAACACAGTAACAGACTATAATACTTGGTCAAACAGAAGCGTAGAGTAACAACTATGGTATTCTCTGTCAGTTAGCAAGCAGAGTGCTTTCTAATTAGTGTGGGAAGAGTGCAGTGATGTTTTGTGGTAACAGAGCAAATTCCGCGGGTGGCAATCACGACAGGGTTGAGGAAAGTCGAGAGTTGCAAAATGGAAAGGAGATTTGAGCTGTGCTTACTTTGATAATACAGTGTCGGTAAAAAGTCGTCTGAAAAGCAACTGAATATATATAGTATATACACTATATATAGTTTTAGTAGATTAAAAATGATAACTTGTTGAGAATGTTGAACACAAGCCCATTGTCAAAATGACAGCGGTGACACTCCACACTCAAAAAAATCGGCACGTCAAGTTTACGTGAAAACATAGGTAATTCTCATCCATCACACTTTTCATGTATCATTCACGTGAATTATTGGTAACTCGCACTCATACTAACCAGTTTACGTGCGATCCCGATAAAATTTATCTACTTTCCCATTAACTAGTACATGAAGTTCATGTAAGTTGCTGTACAGAAGTTTACATGATTTTTCACGTGGATGCGGCGTGTCGATTTTTTTCAGTGCACATTTTTCCTTTTACTGAAGACCTCTATAACAAGAAGACTGGCAGCTCTGCCAATATTCGGGAGATACTGATGGTAGCTCGCTCTACCGGTCAAGGTAGTCCCTGGATGCATCTGTGTGAGTGAGTACTTGTATTCGTACAACCATGTCAACATAGCCGAACAAACACCAATATAGAATTTTGGAGAGCTTACTAACACTTTTGCAAAATTTACCACCTTCGCTAAAAGAAGCGCCGCTGATAGTGACGCTCGACGTTTTTATAAAAAAAATAACAGAAATGCCAGTCTTTTTAGTAATGGGGTCTTCGGTTTTACCATAATTAGTAGTCTAAAGGGTGCCCCACATCAAACTGCATCACGAGAAAAACGCTGTAGAACATTACCCATGCGGTATTTTCTATTAAAAATTTGGGTAGCAGTAGTTTAGAGTGTTTACACTGAGTTTTTATTGCTGTCAGTTTTACGTAAATTGGAAAAAATGACGTCACCTGAAAAGTATCGCGACGTTGATTTTGCGCAAGCACCTGGAAAATCCTCAACTGTCTCATCGGGATACCGGAAAACAACTCGAAATCGTGCAGTTAACGGAAGGTCGAGTGATTGAACGTTACTACGGAACTCCAAGTATCGAACGGAAGGGAAAATGTGAACAGAATAGATGTTCTTTTCGTAATCAGAATCTCAAGCGAGTCGTACAAGCGTTTAAGCGGAATCCCAATGCTTCGATCAGGGAAGGCTAAAAAGTTGAATCCGTCCAAGTCTTTTGTTCAGAAAGCCAAGGTCCGGAAGGGACTGCATATGTACAGGGTGCTCCACCTTTTATGTCGTTATGAAAACAATGAATAACTTTAAGAAAAAACAACCGATTTCTATTAGTAATGCATTTTTATTTAGTTTGGTTCCTTAAAATTTTCTAGGTTTATACCAAAAACAAATCAATTAAGTGACCACCTTTATTAGAAATTACAATTTGAGTCCTTTATTTCGCGTTTTCCATTACGTTTTTGAGCATCTCGGGTGTTATAGCGTCGATTTCCGTACGAATATTTGCCTTGAGCTCGTCAATAGTTTGTGGCTGGTTGGCGTAAACCTTACTTTTCAGATATCCCCACAAAAAGAAGTCCGGGAGGGGGGGGGGGGGGGGGGGTTTAAATCAGGTGATCTGGGTGGCCAGTCTATATCGCCTCTTTTTGACACCAAACGTCCCGGAAATTTTCGTTGCAGAAATTGAATTGTTGAATGCGCAGTGTGGCATGGTGCACCGTCCCGTTGAAACCAGTAACCTTCTAGACCTTTTTCGCGCATTCGTGGGCAGACATAATGAGCCAACATCCACCGATATCGATTTCCATCGACAGCTTCATTTTCTTTGAAAAAATATGGACCAATGATGGTTTTGGCGCAAATCCCGGCCCACACAGTTATTTTCCGGTCATGCAAGAGCATGTCGTAAATCTCGTGAGGATTCTTCGTTCCCCAATTGCGGCAATTTTGCTTATTAACACCGCCAGAGAGGTTGAAATTGGCCTCGTCAGTCATCAAAATTGTATTCCAAAAATTAGGCTCAGCGTCAACCATTCGAGCGACTGTTTGGCCGTATTTCAGCGCATTCTTTCGGTGTGAAGCGATTCATGGCGAAAATTGTACTGAAATGGCGTTTCCAAAACATGTCTAATGAAAGAAATCGGGTGGTAAATGTGAAAGTTATACAGCGTTTACATACCGACATAAAAGGTGGAGCACCCTGTACAAAGTGCAAAAAGCTCCAAATCGTGAAGAACGGCAAAATAAAGTGGGAAAGTCACGGGCCCGGAAACTGTACCTTAGCCTCATTGTCTCATCATGGATGATGAGACTTACGTCAAGGCGGACTTCCGGGGCTACAGTTCTTCACCACCCAGCACAATTTTGATGTTCCGGAGGAAGTAAGGAAGCAGAAACTTTTACAGTTTGCCAAGAAAAACATGATTCACTTTTAAATTTTTTTTTGCTCATGTGGCAAACGAAGTGCGCCGTCCGTGTCTACCGGGACTGTAAACGGACAGTTCTACCTTAAGGAGTGTCTACAGAAGCGTCTGCTTCCTCTGCTGAAGCAACACGACGATCTTCTGACCGGATCTAGTTTCGTGCCACTATTCACTTTCCAATGTACAGGAGAGGTACGAAACCAACGAGGTCACTTTCGTACCCAAGAACATGAAGCATCCCAACGCACCGGAACTAAGGCCCATCGAAAAATACTGGGCTATTATGAAGCAGGCACTACGGAAGTATCCCTAAAAGGTCAAATCTGAGAAAGACATGAAGACATAGTGGGTTTCCGTACAGAAGAAGCTGCAACCAGATGTTGCACAGAACCTTATGAGGGAAGTTAAGCGTAAGCGAGCATCAATACTTTGTTGCTTGAGCAGCTCATTCTCCACATTAATATGGAGCTTTGCGTCTTATTAACCCTCCGTTACTCGCGCTGTTGTATTTTGTACAAAGCCTGTGAACCGTTAACTTTATCTCAGTATATCTCGGGATTCCAGTAAAATAAAGAAAATTACTGTTTTCAGCAAAGTTGATCCCCAGACCATGATCTTTCAAACGGTGGAAAAAGTTTCAAAAGTTTTTCACCAAGTGGCATTAGTATTCGAGTGAATACGGTTAGGTTTTAGCATGCCTATAAATCGAAGTTGGCGCGAGTGTAACGAAAGATTAATGAGAGTTAAGTTGAGAGCATACGGTTATGGTATTGAAGTTGAAAGAAATAAATATGCCAAAAGTTTACTAATGAGTTATATTTTTTGCCTAAAAGTTTGAAAAGGATCGATCAACTGGGTAATTTTCTACAGCGTTTTTTTCCGTGATGCAATATGATGTGGAACACCCTTTAACTGAGATTATAAGCTGCATTCGGCATTGTTCTACTGTATAGTCAGATTAGCACAGCGACACCCCACTATTTTTTTGAAATCCACTTGCCCAATTCTACCCTATTCACTCGTGAAGCTAAGGAAAAATAAAGCTTAAATAAGCAATAAATTTATAAGAAAAAGTCACAGAGACTTGCGGTCTTCTGCAAAACCGTGTGTTTTGAGTGCTGTAAAATGCAACCAACACAAGCAAAGTATGAAAAACCAATTTTTATGGAACTTTATAAAAAAAACTCTAAAGCTGCGCACCCAAGAGAGACAGAAATGTCATTTTTTTAGCAAAGTTGTCTCTATCTATTAACACAAAAAAGCGGACGATTATTGAGCCTTGGAGCGAACACAAAACACGTAAAATATATGGTTACCGTACTCTTATATGGGCGGGTGGGGACAAGCGGCACCTATGCAAGTTTTAGCAAGCTTCAAGGTGAAGCACTGAGTTGATATATCCATTAGCCCCATTTTATCCAATAGGTTCGCGAAGTTGGGGAAAAACAAAGCTTGAATAAGCGATAATTATGTACAGAAAGATCCTAAAGATTTGCGACCTTCTGCAGAAACGTGTGTTTCGAATGCTTCGATAATTGCCTAGAACAATATTTTCTTGTAAAATGCAACCAATAAAAGCTATGCATGAAAAACTATTTTTTAAAGAAGTTCCAAAGAAAATGCTCTGCATCCCTAAGCCCGGAAGAGATGAACATATCACTTCTTCAGCAAATTTGTTTGTATTTGGTACAAATTTGCCGAAGAAACTATGCCTGTGTTTTCCAACACAAAAAAGTTTTTTTTAATTTTTATCATAGTAAGCCATAAGAAACTTTTCACTGTTGGGGATATTCCTAAAAACCTAAGTTTCGAGGTCAGTATATTGCGAAATGGAAGCCAAAGGCAATAGGAAAAAAGTTCCACTTTTCACCCTTTTGGACCACAGTGCACTGTGTATGGCGAAATGTGTGGCAATCAGCCATGTTTTGAACCAACACTAACGTGGACATAAATGAAACGGAAAATAAAAGCTCCGTCTTATTTCCAAGCAATGAAACAGATAAGCAATACACGACAGAAGAAAAGAGTATATCATTTTAGTTCGGAACCCAGCGTAGAGGGCCTGTCAGGCAGGGTATTAAGATACTGTCAAACTATATGTGAAGATGTATTGGTGACATTGGCCCAGGCGAAACATTAGTGCAACAATCCTACTGACTCTATCTAGCAGCATCGCCTAGTCGAGATTTGAACATACGACGACTGGCTTGTTAGGCCAGCATCGTACCTCGAAACCAACTAAAGACGAAATATATTTAAAAATCAAAAAGGTGCTACAGTGTGCAACAAACACTGAAATGGGTGTACCGCATGGTGCTAGCACAATATCCTAAGCGATTTTTCATTGATTGTGGTGGAATGTCTTGTCTTTACAGAAAAGCAACAAAAATCTAACTGTGTCATATACTGCCAAGATTATTAAATATTTTCTTACTTTTTCATGCAAAGAAACCACTATAGAGTATACTATATAATTTTTCCCTACTAGAGTTACTATTGCCCACTGCGGAAAATGAAGATATAAAAATAAAATAAGTTTCCTATTCAGTCAGTGGCTAGTAGAAAAAACATAATAATAATACCGAACCGATTGAGATCGAATAAATAGCAACGACATCAAATTGTGTCTCCCCCCGCCAGCCGTGCGCGGTTTCAAGTGTCCCTGCTGCTAAAGCAACCGTTCCGTGCATACATATTCAAAGGGTTTGACCGGGCTCTTCCGGAACGATAAATCGGATGTGTCGCTTTCCGTTTGCCAAAGTGTCTACTTTGCATTTGTCACCGGTCCTTGGATGGAACATAGGAACAGGCGACTCCGGCCTCGGTCCGTCTCAGTGTCACTGTTTGGCGATGGCAGTAACAGCAGCTCGTCTGGGACCACTGCCTTTGAGCCGTTGCACGGAACGAACAAATAGATTTCGTGTAGATCGAACATAAACATCGGGAATTTATCGAAAAACCTCACGACTTGCCTGCCCCCACAATGCCAGGTCGAAGGTAATGGAAAAGGAATACCGTTTTATTAATATTATTGTTATTAGCGTCTGTCGGTGGCATGTGATTTGAATTTTCCGCTTTGCATAAAATAAAGGCAAAGTTTTTCTTCCAAACGACCCTCTGACCGACCAGCACAGCACAGAGTATATGCTTTTTTTGGTACGCGAGCTACAAATTGCTTTGCATGACAAGAATCTGTTACGAGTTTTCTGAACGATCCTGCTGGTGCTCCTTCGGAGTCGGCAGGCACTGAATGCTTTCAAGTGTGTTGAGCTTGAGATTCAGCAGTCTGCAGTTCGCAATCGGAGGAAATGTTGAAGCTAGCTCGGTACTTCTCTATTCTGCGCCACAACGATGGAATGAGGTGAGACAATAAATTTTTATTGATTGTTTTCTGCGCTTGGTTTAGCTTGGTCCTGTCTGTGCTTCTGTCACTTTCTCTCTGTCTCTCTCTCTTCGATTTTTTTACCTTTCTTATAGACAAAAGTGTTAAGTCATAAAAAAATAAGAATTGACTTAATACCTTGACAAATCTTTATGCTATGTTTATCTAAAAAAACGGACAAATCTTTATGTTATGTTTATCTAAAAGAACAATATTTTAGCAACTAAAACGTCTTGTGTAATATATGGTCAACCAGGTCGATCAGTTTGAGAAACAGAAACTATTTCGTAATATAACTATCACCACTGGATAGAGAATTGAGCAGGATTTTCCTTCCCCAGTTGGTACATTTGGCACGAGGAATAGAAATGACCGTTAAATCGGGACCGGCTCGGAAATAAACCCAGCCGTTAGAATGTGGTGACAATGTCTATTGGTACCGAATAAGCCAATGTCGTAGAATAAAGTGTGACATGTACATGATCCTAGCTTATTTTTTTAAAAACAGAGCATGATTGACTATAGATTGGCAAATAAGAATACAGAATATCTCTCTGGAGGAGGCAATTTGCTAAAAAACAGAAAAGAGTTGTATTTTACCAAAAGTAGTAAATACATTTATTAGCTTTTTTACAGGATTTTCAAAAAATTGATTGACTAAACGAACAAGCTCAAATCACGAGGTTAAACAAAGCATAACATAAAAGATGCTTCACAATTCTACCTATCTAGCACTCATAAAAAACTTTTTGGTAACCTTTCAGACATCCCATGAGACCCGAATACCTCAGGCTCGGCTGCAAAATTATGACCAATTTGTTACTCGTTCTCAGCCAACTTTTCGCGAACGACTTTTTGTCGGACGATTCTCTCTGTCTGACCAACAAAACTCGTTTAACGCCCTCCGCCTTTTACTTTGTGAGGTTTATGGAACACAGTTTCAGAAAAGTCCATCTACCATTTTTTCTCTCCTTTCGTCGTTCTACCGGCTGGATCCGATTTTGCTGAACAGAAACGATAAACCTAGTGAAGTGCGAAAAATACCGACAAGGAAAAATTTTCCCAATTCTTGTTCCCATTTTGTCCGGCTGGATTCCCCCACCCACCTTGCCGTTCTGTCTATTCGCTTTCAGCGCGGCGATACGAGTCAAACTTTCGTCATAATTCTTTTTAACAGCCGGCTCGTAAAAATGTGCTCTTCCACAGGGAACTGCTTCACTCTCAAGAAGTATAAGTGTTCGAGCGTAAGAGGAAAACCAGCGGAAAGTTCGGCGGGAAATGATTGAGAGCAGCTAAAAAACCAATGAAGTGGCTCCGGGCACACAGAGCAAGCTGAGGTTTTCCATTATTTTTCCCGCCGATAAATTTTTTCTTGCCACGGCTCCACTCGGAGCGAAGGGTGCCGGAAAATCGGATAATTAAAAGTCGTTTTCGACTGCGCGCGTGTCGCCGCGTGAATAAGGGATCAGACACGAAATAAGGATTTGCGACGTAGACGGCCATGCTGCTGCTGCTACCACTGGGAAGAACTCGGAAATTGAATTATAAAAATAAACAACAGTCGTACGTCGAAGAAGCTTAATGCTGATTGAAATTTATTGTGGTTACCCTCTGCGCCGAGGCTTTTTTATCGCGGTCGTGATTGAGGATTTATATGGGATGTTGGTTGGGTTCCGGGCAAATCGCGAGGTAAATTTTATGAGGTGACTAGTGTTTTATGGCTAACAATTTCATCAGTAACACCATTCATCTCTCGATGACTAACCGGCGAGATACGGTGTGTAACAAGGTGCATAACAACCCTATGGTTCGTTATTTGAGATCAGTTCTAATGAACGAATGTTTTGAAAACGAACAGTATATTCTATCTCTTCCAAGGCACTTTCGTTAAAGTAAATATTTTAACTGCATTTTATGTTTGTCAAGACCCTCGTCGCTTCTCGCCGCCCCCTCCGCTGAAGCACACAGCAATAAAAACACACTACACAAGACACAACGTCTTTGACTCTCACTCATCCACATTTCGTTTCGCGGCTGACAGTAATCACATAAAATCCGTGTTTACAAAATAATAAAATTTCAAATGAGATATTTTTCTCCCTATAGACACAGAGCAACGAACAGTGCATCTACTTTCAAGATATAGTCCGCCCCCATGAAAAATATGATGGGAAGAAAAATTCCCCGAAAAGTGAGTTGTTCGTGGGAGAACGCAGCGCGCTGCTAGTGCCGAGGGGTGCCAGAAATAGAAACTGCGACCGATGTCAACAGCGAAGGGAGAATCTGAAGGAATCAGATAACAGTTCAGAAGGGATTAAAAATTAATTAAATTCGAACGGTATTTAATGTTGGATAGAAGGAATTTAAAGTGGATGATATAACAGTTTAGGGATTTGTGCTTGTTGTTCGAGAGTTAAGCTACCTCGGTGGACTATGAAAAATTGTACTAGTTTCGGTAGCTTTTGGTTTGACCCACGACGAGTGGAGCATGCCTAGTAAATGTTCCAATCAGCGAACCTACATTTAACAGCATCCAAATTATTAAAAAATAATTATGGCATCATAACCAAAGAACTGTCGTCGCTTCAGTCGTCTCTTGGGTCGTTAGTTGTGTACTCTCCTAGGAACGCAGGACAGGTGGAACGGATAATCAAAACTTGCTCGAAAGAGCGAGCAAACATCACTTGCATTCATGTACCTTATCGTTGCCATTACCCGATGCGGTGCGATTCTCATGGCTTGTGAAAGTAAAATAAAATTATCTTGTTTACTCTAACAGCTCCCGCAGAAATCACATCTGGCTAGGTATACATATTCGTTTTCCTAGGTTTACCCACCTCTAGTTAGTTTTCCCTAGTCCTCACATCCTCTACAAAATGAAAAGCGACAAAGCCGCTTTTTTAAATTGAGTAAATTAGACCTCTTGCAACTTGGTCGCGCTGGTCCTTCAAGCTTTGAACTGGTCGAAGTGTAGTTCAGTACCAACAACATGAATTATATCAAATGTACATTATGGCTCACGTCCATTATGACATTCGTCTTTGAGGCTCCCGCCCATTACGGCAAACATACATTATGGCATTCGTCTTTATGGCATTCGTAAGTATTGCAACGTCCGTATGGCAAATGTACATATGGCTAATCCCAAATAATAATTTGGGTTTTATTACACTCTTATGATGGCATTTAAGGCCAAAATTGGTCTTGAAGACCACCATAAGAGTACAATAAAACTCACATTGCTGCTTGGGATGGGATGTCATTAGACTATACAATCCCAAGCTGAAATGCTGTATAGCATAACTGCGAAGACCCCTGTAACAAGAGGACTGGCAACTTTGCCAATATTCGGGAGACACTGATGGTAGCTCGCTCTGCTGGCCAAGGTGTTTTTTTTTTAACGAGTTCAGCACCTTAGAAGATACGGTACTATCAGACACCTGAGAAGACAACTCCCTACAAGACAACAACGCCCTAAAGGGGCGTGAAGACCCAGACCCACTAAAGCCCTACTCGAGTCTCCAACCTCAATCCCCCCTGGTAGCACCTTACCGGTATTACTTCAGGGAGGGGCTATTGTGCTTAACGCACTCTCTTAGATAACTACTGGACTATGGTAGTTAGACTATTTATTCGCCATTGATCGGTTCTCCAGCGGTTTTGTAGCTCAAGTACAATCTGGGTAGCAGCCGCATTGACCGCTCCCCAGACGTCCGTGGTAGAACACATCCTTTGGACTAAGTTGTCCGAAGTAGTATCCTGTCCGCTCACTGCCTGCATGTTGCTTCTCGCGACCACGAAACGAGGGCATATAAAGAAAACATGCTCTGCAGTTGTCTCAACGTCAACGCGTTCGGGACACGCGGGAGACTCCGCGTCTAAAACAACCATGCCCTGACAGAATTTGTGTCAGGTGGAAGTTGAATTCGGCGTGGCGCCTGTCGATCCACCCGGTACTTCCGGAATAAGTCGGTGTGTCCACCGGCCCGTTGTGGAATTAGACCATGCCCTCTGCCATGTGGTCATCGAGGCCGATCTTGTGGTACTCCGTATGCCTCTAGTTCCACGTTGGTTGAAGCACTCAACGTCCTCACTGATGATGATGCCAATAGGCATCATACCCGCTAAGACGCAGATTGCGTCATATGAAACTGTGCGATACGCACTCGCCACTCTCAAGCAAATGAGACAATAGGTACTTTCCTAGGTAGCTTTTGGTTCCTAACGCCGATGACCACACCGGTCCGCCATACCTAAGTATGGACTGGACCACGTTGGCTAAAAGCCTTCGCTTGCCAGAGCTATTAGACATCATACGAGACAATGCCGAAATATCTGTGGAAGCCTTCTTGCAGGCATAATCGACCTGGCTCCCGAATTTTAGTGACCAAGGTGTGCATGCGCATGCATCTGTGTGATTGAGTGCTAATATTCATACCGTCATGCCAACATAGTCGAACAAACACCAACATAGAATTTCGGAGAACTTACTAACACTCATGCAAATTTTACCGCCTTCGCTAAAAGAAGTACCACTGATGGTGACGCATGACGTTTATACGGAAAAATAACAGAGATCAAAGGAAATTTTCGCAAATTTGGATGAAAATGTATACAAATTTTCTCAACAATGGAAGAAAAACGAAATACGGACATGGAATTACAGATCGCTGAATTTCGTGAACAGCGATAGGGTACTCGAACCCTAAAAGTTCGGCATTATGGCACTGCAAAAAGTGTGAAGGTTCCATGGGGTGGCCCAATTTTCCCATAATAATGGAGCGTCAAACGAGATCGGGCTTTGTAATGCTGATTAGAATGCAAGATCGCGTGAAGGACTGGATGTGACTAGGCCGACTCTTCAATTACGATAACGGAACGATAACACGAATCCCAACGATAACGGCCAGTGTTGCATCAGCTTCGTAGTTTCCTGAGGACACCTGGAGATCACCTAAACAACGAACAATCAACTAAATCGACCATGTTCTCAATTCTCATCTTCAACAAAAGCTCTTTAACGGAGTGCGGAGATTGACTTGGACCATTACCTAGTAGCAGTACATGTGCTCTCAAAACGAGTGACGGTATACTTTTTGCAACAAAGCCATCCTCCTCGTTAAACATGCGGCAATTGGATAACCCGCTAGCTATCGAGAGTTACGCGCCCCTACTGGATGGGACCCTATCTTCCTCTATGAATTGAAGTTATGGGCTTCGAGCCTGGAAGACGGATGGAAAAGTAAACGCCGTGCCATCCGAGAAGCCGTAACCGCGGCGCTAGATGAAGAAACCTTTTTTCTAAGCATTGTCAAGGAGAATTGGGCCATTTATCAAAGACATACTGGTTGATCACAATCCTGAAGAAAAAAAAAGCGCCGGAAGGACAGAGATCGTAAATAATTGGAGCAGTTAACGCCACTCAAGGTTCTGTGGGACAAGGTGCACCAATTTCCAAACTAAATTCGGAACGAAAATTACGCTGAGGGCGCCCGCAAACGATAGTAGCAACGCAGCACCCGATATCGAGGAGATCCGGCAAGAAATCAGGCAACTGAAGATTAACAGAGCCACCGGAAACGACCAACTCCAGGAAGAACTCTATAAACATAGCAGGGAATCATTAGTAACGGCGTTTCATTGGATAATTTCTAGGATGTTTAAGAAACTGTGGTTTGATCCATCTGCAAAAAGGGCGATTGTCTCGATTGCTGTAGCTTCAGGGGGTGTCCCTTCGAATCGTCTCTAAGGGTAAGGGAATGGACTGTTTTACATGTTATTCAACATTACTATTGAAGGTGCGACGCCAGTGAGCAGGCATCGAAACGAGAGGAACGATCTTCAGTAAAAGTAAGAAACTCCTAGCTTTCGTAGACAACCTCGACATCATTACTGGAAACCTTGGGATGGCGGAGGCAATCTAAACCAGACTAAAAACAGAGGCTAGGAGGATTGGGTTACAAATCAGTCGAAACCAAATATATGGTAGAAGGAGGCTCCAGAGAAAACAACGTTCGCCTTCCAGGGACAGTGACTATTGAGGGCGGTGAATTTGGTGAATTGGTGGTTGGTGATTTCATACATTTGATATCTCTGGTCACCGCATACTCATGGACAATAACACGAGCAAGGAGATTCAACGACGCATTAAAGCGGGAAGCCGAGCCCACTTTTCCCTCTGCAAAACGGCTCGGTCAAGGAGCATACGTCGTCGCACAAAGCTGACGATATACAAAACGCTAATCAGAGCGGTAGTTCTCTACGGAGTTGAGACTGTAACTTTGCTTACGGAAGATATACGTGCACTCCCATATTTGAACGAAAGGTGGCTGCGGACTATTTTTGACGGAAAACGGAGACTGACGTAGGCGTATGAACCGCGAGCTGCAGGCACTTCTTGGAGAGATTCCCATCATGCACCTGTTGTAAATTGGGAGACTAAAGTGGGCCAACCACGTCGCAAGGATGCTGAACGACTGTGCAGTTAAGTCTGTTCTCTACACCTACATCTCACCGACACCAGGAATAGAGGGGCACAACGTGCCAGATGGTTTGATCAGGGTGAATCCGACTTGCGTGTGTCGAGCTACTCAACGAATTGGTGACGAGTAGCCCAAGATCGAGTACAGTGGGGAGAAATTCTTCATACAGCAAGAACCATTCCATTTCGTATTTCAACGAAACTGCGGACTATCTTCGGTAGAGCATGAACGGAAAGTGGAGAGTGACGTAGGCCTATGAACCACGAGCAGCAATTGGTTATCAAGGTGTATTTCCCCAAGTAATAAAAACTACAAAAATTACTGTTTAGAGATGGCTCATTTACAGCAATTTTTTTTTGGTCCGGGCAATATCGAAAAAAAAACCTAACGACTTCCAACACTTCTCAGCCCAAGCACTTCTCCGTAGGAAATTATTTCGCATTAATCTGTGCATTGTTTCTAATCTATCCTGTATTTCGATCGAGCTACTTTTACCAACAAATAAATTAAGACCTTAATCACGTTCACTCGTAAAATAAAACTCGCTCTTCGGTATGCCAGCCAAGCAGTGCATTATTTGGTATTCCTCTTGCTTCTCTATTTTCGAAACGGTCGACCACCCTCGAACGCGGTCGACAAGACAACCATACTAAAGGTGGGGGAAAATCACTCCGTCGGTCGTCGTCGTCGATGTCTCTGCGGCTGTCGGTAAGACGGCGGCACATGATGAAGTCATCCAGTGGAGTTTCGTGACCGTAAGATTTCCTCGTGGTTGGTTTATTTCGCTTCGATCACTTTTGCTGTGTTGCTGCTAATCAGTTCAGCTTAATTTCGACTTGAAGGAAAACGAACTTCTTGCTCATCGTGCCCCACGCGATTAGCCAATTTAACCACTTAGCCATAATTATACACCTCGTGCTGAATGGCAACACGATTTCACCGACTGGAACGGGACTTATTTGCTTTGAGAACGAGGAGCCAGCCGGGTGAGAATTGGGATGAAGGTTGGGACCAACGGATTTTCCCAATGAAACTTTATGCAGAGTCAGCTTTGGCCAACTTAGATAAATAACGTTTTGGTACACATCGTAGTACCGAATGTAAACTTGTTTTGAAAATCGTTAGATGTAAAAAAACACAATTAAGCTTTATACTCGGTTATTTAAAAAAAATTATATGACCATAACTGCAAGATCTGCGATTATGACAAAACAAAAAAGATTCGCCGCTCCCATTAACGAATCGGTTTACGATTCGGTGAGCATACAACTTTTCACCGCGATAAAAAGTTTCTATGCCTTTTCTGTATTTTGTGGCACACAGTGGACAAAATGGGCTGATACTAGACATTTTTCCAAATTATTGTACAGATTTCGGACAAGTCCGAGGTCTTCTTCTTTTTAGTATCGCAAGAAAAATATCAGTTAGACAATTTTTTTCACGAAACTTCGGTGGTTCAAAACTCAAAAGGTAAGTCGAGTTATGACCGGATAACTTGATTTTCCCAAATTCAAAAATTCATAGCTCATGAGACAAGCATCGCAAAAGAAATCGTATTAAAATGTAAGTAAATTTAAGTAAAATTGAGAATGTGCATTTGTTTGCTTGGAGTTTTCTGGGCAAATATGAGAAATGAATATTTTATATACACATAAAATTTTCGTTCATTTTGTAGTATAATTCTGAACAATGCCCTAAAGCAAAATTGCAATTTTTCAAATAATAAAATGTACTTTAAATACCACAACTTTCCTTGCTGTAACAATATATAAACAAACCATTTGCTAATTTATTTCTTCATGGTATTGTAGAAAATAAAAAGTAAACTAAATATTTGATTTTTCACAGTGGAACATTCCCATTCTATATGGGGACTTCCCACTGTGTGCTCCACCATTTTAGGCAGGGCCGCAGCTTCAAACATCCACGACGACAATAGCAGCCGGCAAAAGGAGGTGTAATAAAATACACTCCAAACTTTCGTGTAAATTGTCGGGAAAATTTATTTCAAATTATACCCAATTAGTTTACTTTTCCGATTTACACCCACGAGAAGTTTAGCGAAAACAAGGGTTCCTCGCTGAGCGAGTGTTGCCATACGCACATTGATCGATGGGCTGTTTAATAAATAAACATACACACACAACCTCATAATCGCTGTTGAGCACTGCTGAGGCTTGCCGCGCTCGCGATGAAAGTTATATGGCGATGAAAATCGGGTGCTCGCCTAGTATGTTTACCGACGAAAAGCAAATAAATTTAGTTAAATCAAACAAACAATTGACTTTCCGTTTGTTTCGTTTTATTCTCTATACACCGTTACCGTTGAGAAAATGAGACGAGTAAAAGGAAAATGTACAATCCATTGTTGGTATTCAAAACATGGGGTTACTAAGCTGTCTTAACGAATGGTATTTGACAGAAAAACGACTGAACGAAGGGTGTTATTTTGAAAAAGTGGACCTCTAACTCTGACAGCTGAACGGTTGGAACAGCTCGCTCCTCCCATGCTGTTCTGCGTTTCTTTCCTGTCGGATTAGCGTTTAATTTGTCAGTAATTTGCTACTTTATTTACGCACACGCTTTTATGATTCATACGGATATGTGGCATCCTGACAACGTTCTCTTATTGTAGGGAAAGTGTTATGATTTAAAAAAAAACATCTCGATAATGAAAACGAACTAGCATACTAGCTGCTCAATGGAGATAAGTGGATGTGAACCTTGATGGACCCCCTGTAAAGCAGCAGCGACTATTGGCACAGATCACATTCGTTTACACAGTACTTGTCGGCATGTTTGACATGAAGGAGCACGCCCACAAAGATACATACACGAGTCGAGCAGAACTCAGCAGCAAAACATACGAACGATTGTGTAAACATAAATAACTACACTATTAGAAAGATCCCCGCATCGCCCCCGTCTACGTCATCGCGTTGATTGCCATTAACGCGTCACATGCATGCTTTGAAAAAGTCGATTATTGTTGAACTTATTCTACTCAGGACGGACCGGATGAAAGCGGAAACAGAGCTGGCGGTAGCCACAATGAATGCGCGTGAAAATGAAAATTGTATAGCGACTGTTTACAACATCGCAGCGCAACGATTTACTGCCCAGCGCCATCATCTCGCGCAATTAGAGTCACGATATGGGGTGTAAACTGGGTTGAACGTGATGTCGTTCCAGCCGTTAAATGGGTGGTTATCAGCACTCGTAGATGACAGGGCAAGATTGGAAATGGTTTAACGAAGCGGTAAATAATGTTTTGTTCCACCACCGGCTACTGTTCGCAATTGTTTTGAAAGGTGTGATTTGAATGGTGACATATCGTGCGACATTAGGCTGAAGCATGTCGGAAGGATTCCAACCGGCAAAGAGCGAGGTTGCGGGTGAAAATTACGGGGCGATTTAGTCATATGCTGCTGCTGCTGTTGTTTTGTAGAGCGGTAAAACATTCAATGTCCATGTTCAAATTTTTTAAATAGCTAGCTATGCGTGTGTTTATGGTTTGTAAACACGACCATTAATTTGAAATAATGATACCTTCATCAGCAAAAGTGTTGTCAGATTTATTACCTGGAAAGAGAAAAGCAAAAAAATAAATTAGTACATATGTCATTAGTAATGTCCGACAAGATATGATCGACCTAACAGATGGAAAATAGTAGAGATTAGCTATTTTTCGAAGCAAAGTTATTAAATTTCTACATTGTCAAACAAAAGCTGTAAAAAACTTTTAAATTATTTCTTTGCTCACACATAAAGTTTACCATCCAAACGAACGAGCCCTATCAGTCTGTTTCGAGTTTCCCCATTTCACCTAGTCACCCTCACTTGTTTATTAAAATATGCAAATGAACCACTGCTGCTACAGCAGCATGTGATAAACACGGTGGAAAGGACGAAACGTTCAGATTTCCCCCGGAAACAAAAAAAAACATCAAACCTTCCACAGACAAAAAACAAAAATTTTTTTTCCGCTTTTTCGCTTGGCAGTTTTCAAATATTCATATCAAAAACATATACCACCGCCTCGTTCACCGCACTCGTTCATTCAGTAGCACAGCTAACATTCAAAGTCAGTCGGAAAAGTTTCTTCCGTGTGCGCACCTGCACGGCACGTGAACATGACTTTCTCATTGCATCGTGTTGCGGTTCGGGCGGGGGATCCACTAATGCGATTACACAGCAAACCCGACTTGAGTCCACCGGGAATGTAGTACGATCCCAATTTTCACTACTTTTAAGTGAGTGTGCATTCCCGGTCGAGCATGACTTCCGGGCTTTGGGAAAAGTTTAACCATGTGATTATTTTTTCGGCTGCTGAAGCTGATCCGGAGTTATGAGCGGAAGGCACGTCGCATCGTTCAAGCAAAAATTCATACGAGTGTACACTGAATGAATTGATTTTGTTTATAAAACAATTTAAAACTTTTCTAGCCGGTTTTCGTGGGCGGCAAATTCGCTCTGCTGGCAAAGCTGGAATATCGTACCGGCAAAAGGCACGGTTTACAGGCAGGATTTATTTTAATAAATAATCATTGCCTCTGTAGTCGTGCCAAACTGAAACAACAACTTTTGCGAAAATTCAATAAACAGACAACCGTATTTGGCAGACCGAAGCGAACGGTTCCTATGTACTGCTTGTCCCAAAATATACACAGTACTTTCGTTTATAAATAATAGCAGTCAACAGTCACACCAAATGATTAAGTTGCCGTCTTCCCAAATATAGCAGACGCGTCGCCACAATAAAATGTAGGTACGACAACAAAGAAATCGAAAAACGGCGTTTTTTGTACTTTTTGATTATGTTATTATTTTGTTTGTTATTTTTACTAGAGATAGACAATACACTACAGCGCTTTTACGTGCCATATATCAATCGACAAGATTCGACGAATTGGGCAATGTCTGTGTGTATGTATATATGTCACGCTTGACTTTAGACTGTTTCTCGGAGATGGCTAAACCGATTCGTTCGCTATTACGTTTATTTGAAAGGTGTTATCACCTTGTAGATTGAATTGTTTGGCGGTCCGACGTTCCGTTTAAAAAATATTAGCAAAAAAGTGAAAATTACGTAACACGATTTTCTCTGGAACCGCTCAAGTGATTTCAACAATTTTAGTATGAAATGAAAGGTCTTGCTACCGCACAAGTTTTGAGGGAGTTTTATAGAAAACATTCAGGCAGTTTGGAAGTTATGTCTAAAAATTTACCTTTTTAAGGTGTCAGTTAGTCGAACATTTCTCAGAGATGGCCAAACCGATTTATGCACTTGGCAGGTAATATAGCCTCATAGAACACTACTGATTTGTTTTTTGATTGCATGTGTAATTTGAAAGTTATGAGCAATCGTGTACAACATAATAAAATTTACAATTATTAACCAGATAATTTATCAGCTTTAATAATTTTAGTATCAGAGGCCTGCTAAATTTATTTATTTGCTATAAGTCTTACCGGTCTTATAAAAAATGGTCTTACCGGAGTGGCCTTCAAGGGGTGTGTCTTTAGAGAAGCTTATAAATAAATTTAACGCATCTTTTTACACTATTAGGTTGACTAAGTGGATTAAAACTTATTAGGGTGATACAAATTTTTGTTTTTTTTTACCCGAAAAAATATAGCGTCTTCGCAAACGTTGTAGAACATAGTAAAATAAACAACTTTGCTGCATATAGTAACTATATATCTCCAGCGAAGAAAACCAGCGTACTACCTTTGTATGCTCTAATAAATCGTAAAATTGCGCTAAGTAAAACCGTAAACCATCGTGTAAAATAATCGAGTTGAAAAATGAGCCAAACTTAAACTTACACGTTCAACGACTTAAGCCGACCACCGGCACCACCATGGCTCGTCATTAATCATACGTCTTCATCGCTTCCCGAGTAATCCGGGTTGCTTGAAATGTCGTTTAATTTGACAGTAACACGTACTGAACGCTCGTGACGACCCGCTAGTGCGTGTAATGCATACACACTCACTTAAAATTTTACTACTACAGCTTGTCGGTGCTATTTCTGTACTACGGCCACAGCAAGCTAAACCAATCCCACCACCGCTCACAGTTGATGTTCATTTTGCTTAACCTCATTGCACATGGCTCCCTCTATCTCTCACCTCATTTCTGCAAAGTACTTAATGAGAAAATGAGAAAAATTTGCCGCGCGGAACGCGCAGTTGTCATCAACTTATTACAGTGAGCTCTGCAGTCCGCTTCGACTAGCGAGCGAGGGGCTCGCAGCATGCTGTTTGCACAACAGCTTTTATTTCTACGTAGAAAAAGGTGTAACCCCCCGGGGAGCTGCAATTTTCCTCGGTCTAACGGAGACCCAATAAATTCGAGCTTAAGCAGTGCCGACTGTGCGAACATTTTTCCACTCGATTTGACTCGGAGCTAACAAACAAATTAGTTCCGGACCATTGCCAAACGGGTGTCGGCCCCTCGACGGTATCAACCTGTCACACAAACAGGTTCTCGAGTTAGTCTCAATTACGACGGTGGACATAAGCGATTTCTCAGAAAGCGTACACATTGGCGAAGTGGTCCATCTAGTTTGACGCCGTAAATACCGCCAGCCAAATGGGTTCTTTCTCACTCGTTCGTTTTGTACTTTGCTGCAACGGAACGATCGAAGATGAAGATAATATCTTCACGACAACTAATGGACTCCGATTACTGCCTTCGGCAACCTTCCAACGTTCATACAAAAGAAGGCAAAACAATGCAAACAACGCTAAAATTATGCTTTCGAGCTCGTTTTCAATTCCCGCCGGCCGGCTGCTTCACGGGTCGACGGCGCAGCAGGAAGGCATGCCTAAAATTTGAACGTTTCGAATTCTAGGCATGGTTAGTGTGTCCCTCGGTTCTTACTCGGGGGGCTAAACAAGGGGCAATAAAAATCGCTGACGATAAGGAATTTGATGTGAAAATATTTCCTGTGTCTCTCTTTCAATCACTTTAGCTTACCCGAGGAATTCGATTGACGTGCCATCGATGTGTTCTACTGCCCTTTCTCGTTGTATTGCGCGCCTTGGGCCACCATGCCTGATCAATGGATCAGGTCATTAGTTATCGCCACTGGAGCGCGGCGGCGTCTTTTGACTTGCACGACGACGTGCTATTGAGGAGCGGTCTACAGAGGGGTAAATAGCCTTAATTAAAACGCCATTAAATCAATTTTAATTAAATTCTCCTTGAAGAGTCGACTGTTGAGAGTTCTACACTTGGCAGTGGCGGCAATTTATGGCGCACTCATTGAGCGCATTTCGTGTTGATTGCAGCGAGGGCGACGAATTTGTGCGAGGAAACACAATCACTCTATCAAGGTGTTTTACCAGCAGGTAACCAGTGATGTCAGATTGATGAACCGCATACAAAAGAGTGTATTAAATATATCACTTGTTTGGATTTAATAAAAAAACGTACCTAAAAACTTCTCTGCTAAGTTTAGGTGTCACTAAGGCTTCTCACGTTACAGGCTATGAGAACATGGAAGCCCCCAGTTTCTTCCGGCTTACCTTCCTCCTCACGCACTAAAAAGCAGTGAAGGCATTTATCGTATTACACAAAAGGCGACAGCGCTCGGGCAATAATCCGACAAGTTAGACAAGATTTCCTTCCCCTCTTTGCCGGTATACTCAGGTTTCGACTCGGCAGTAGCTAATAGTTTTATACAAGTTTGCCTTCCCTTCGAATTTATTCTTCGGTTCCACTTCAACTTTCAGTCTGGGATTTAAAACCATTACCTTCTACGATCAGAACCTGTCCAGCGCGCCGGTAGCGTTCTCAGTCCTTTAATGAACACCTATAACGAGACCGGTAATCAGTACGGTGACCCTTGTACGGGAGCTGCTCGAAAACGAAACAAGACACAAAAGCCGCAATAACAAAAGAATTTGTCGCAGCCGGTTTTCCATGAATGTTCTGCTACCTTCCGGTGCTCAAACCTTACGCTAGGATCAAATGCCGGCAGAGTGCCAGGTTGCGTATCGAATGTGCGCGTGAGAAAAGAGGATTAGCCCTTGAGTGAGTGATTTAAGACGGTTTCTGGCACACAATCGCAGACACATGATACCCGATTATTTCACGGCTCCCAGCCGCAACTACAGTCGTCCGTCCAAAAAGGGATGATGCATTATTTGGAATGGAACCAAATTGTTAATTCCCTGGGTGGCGGGGAAGGGATACATGAAGCGATTATCCTCCGATTAGGGATCGAGCATGATTATCGATGAAAGGTGTAACGTCGGTAGTGTTTTAATCTAAATTCAATTATTGGTGGCTCTATTCAAATACAATATCCACTTTTCAGAACACTAAGGTGATGTAATTTTCTAGATTTTAAGGATGTATTCATTACATACCATGAAACAATGAAATTTTATTTATTATAGTCCAAAATATACAAGACAAAAATTCTGGTGTATTATAGCTTATTAAGCGCTTATTTCTTGGTTATTACCAATATGACATTTTCATAACCAAAAATCCGATTTATTCCACCTGGTGGCGAAAGGAACCTTTGTTATACCATCTTACTTGTTATGTACATGGCTTTGTAACACATTTCAACTGTTGCTTAACGCTGTGTTAGTACATATCATAGGTTCATATCACTTTTACTGACATATAATACATCTAAAGCAGCGTTTCCCAAATACGGGTTCGTCAAAAATTTCGCTGCAGAATAGGACCGAAAGAATTATAATAAATAAACAGTAGCGTATCTATGAACAATACACATATAAAACAAAATGAACTAGTCCGTATGGGGCCGACCGTGAATCACGCGGACTATTAGAAGTCGGGGAACGACCAAAAACAATGCACCTTACAAATTATAATAAAACGTATGGACGAAAACTAATCGAGGGGTCTACAACAACCAACGTACTTATACGCAGTTTATAGACAGTTACTAAATATTAGTCTTTAGAAAGGGGCGTAAAATCTCAGAAGACTTATCTATTTGATCATTCAACAAAGTTAATTTATTTACTTCGTTCGAGATATTGCAGCCAGAGCACACGCAATCAGCCTCACCTTTAAAACCGACAATATATATATAAGATAAAGCATATTTGTCTCATATTAAAGTGTTTATTCAAAGGATCTGAAGTTGCTAGAGAAAAAGTAAAAATGAATTTTAATTATTTAGCAGGCTTACGATACTGTTTGCTCTTTAAAAGATAATGCAATGTAAATTGTCAAAATATTGTGTTCCCTAGTAAGCAATGCAAGTGTATTGATGTACACTGACGCATCGTTCGGGACAATCTCACCTCGTGGACCTTGTAAAGTGCAAAATTTAGAAAAAAAATATATTTTCGTAATCAAAAGCCGTCCATCGCATAATACCCTTTCAGTATATTGTAAATGAATACGTTATCAGACGTTATCTTCAGAATAGCAGGTTGATGCGATTTCTTGTTTGGGTTTGTTTATATGGGGCATTTATAATCAACGTTTGTTCCCGGTATTTTTATCCCTAAAGTTTGAAACCCTTTTTAAGCCAAACTGTTCGTTAATATTATTAGTGCTTCATTTCACGTCATGAATAAATATGTTTTGTTTTAAATCATCTTGAATTTGAGCCATCAGTTTGCATAGATCTTATTTATTTTTATAAACAAACATTGTTGGTTTTTGGGACAGTGTCACCCCGGATGGCGGTATTTTTTTCATGAAATTGATGAGTAAGTTGTTATTGATTTGAGTATGTTCAAGTATTTTTTTTATAGAGACTGCCTATTTTGGCATTCGCCTCTGATTCAAGTATTAGAGTAAGGAGGGGTAAAAGTGCGATGGGGGAAAAGTACGATTCAATGATTTATCGGTGGAGATTCCGAGTAAATTGACTACATCAGCATGGATGGGTGACTACTTTGACAGCTTGAATCTAACGTAGACTTTAGTTGCTTACGAAGCATAGTTGCTGAGTTATGAGCAAATGTTATTTTAGGGCGGTTTTGATGTAATTTTTCGTTATACGGCAAATACGATATCAACAGGAGGATATTACTTGTTGAAAATTTGTAGCAGTGTTTTACATCACTCACATATCTGTTTTGAAAATACGGTGAAAAGAATTTACAAAATATATTTCGCTTTTCCAGAATTTAATCAAACCCCGTCAAGCGCCTAGCGGGGTAAAACTTCGATTCACGGACGGGGTAAAAGTGCGATTCATGAACGAGGCAAAAATATATAGCATATTATATACAGCTTTAGGCATTATATTACAGATACTAGAAATGGAAGATCGGCAGAAAACTGTATGCTCTACAGATGTTGGCCGAAGAAAACAATGTTTTTCCGCTGATGAAACAAAAAACAAACGCTTGGAAAAGTTTCGTTCCGACGGAGGCTGCAATACACCAGCGCAAAATAGGAAAGGTGCAAATTAAGAATATTCCTTACCGAAACATACCGCAGATTGATGATAAGATGGTTTTGTAAGCTACTGCTGTGCTAATTTCATGGATTCCAGCTTCGCACTTTTGCCCCGCGGTATTCGTACTTTTGCCCCGCTAGTGGGGTAAAAGTGCGAATCGGCACTTGATCAGAATGAAGAATTTATTTTGCATAACACTATTATTCCAGATGATTTATAGTTGAATGTGAAGATATTGAGTTACTGCATCACTACAAAATATATTTTGTTGTTGTCCTTCTTTATATCTCACGAAAATTGATGACAACTGCAAACATCGCACTTATGCCCCGCCCTACTCTATAGTATAGTATAACAAGAAAGGGTATAGTATGACAAAGGTGAAATGTTTGTGGATCACTTGAATCACCTAAATATAAGCTTATTATTTGTATTTGAGTATGAAAAGATTCGGTTTTCAAATGCTTCCTAATATTTTGTCATGAATGAAATTAGAAGGCCGTTTCTTCAACCACACCATCATAAACGCGCACTGTCCACCCGAAGGAGGGGTCTACGACGAGCCGGCTGTAAGCAACGTACGGCAGCTGTTCGCCATGGGACATCAAGATCGTCATCGAGATAAGAACGCCCAGATCGACAGGGAAGCAATGATAGACCGGTGATCGGGCCCCATCGATGGCAGGTTTTTCTTGAACATCACCAACGGTGACATATCAGAAGAAGACAGAACGGAAGTCAACCTAGGAGTGCCTACAAACGATAACAGCGTGCCAGCTTCCGATCTTGAAGAGATCCGACGAGAAATCAGTCAGGTGAAGAACAACAGAGCCGCCGAAAAAGATTTTCTACTTCGACCCACGACCTCCACATCCTCACTAGAAACCTTGGGATGGCGGAGGTAGTCTACGCTAGACTAAAAACGGAAGCTACAAATCAATGCGTCGAAAACTAAATATATGATAGGAAGAGGCTCCATAGAAAACAACGTTAGCCTCCGACGGACAGGGACTATTGGCGGTGATGAACTAGAAGTGGTTGATGAGTTCGTATATCTGGGATCTCTGATCAACACTGATAATAATACGAATAAGGAGATTAAACGATGAGTGTGTCGTTCGAGACAATAATACGAGTAAGGAGATTAGACGATGGGCGGGAAATCGAGCCTACTTTTACCTCAGCAAGACGCTGGGATTAAGGAGGATACGCTGCCGCACAAGGCGACGATGTACAAAACGCAAATCTGACTGGTAGTCTTCTACGGACATGAAGCAGTAACTTTGCTTGCGGCGGAAATACATATTTGTACGAAAAATGTTGCCAACTAGTTTTGGCGGAGTATAAATGGAAAGTGAAGAGCGACGTAGGCATAAGAACCATGAGTTGCAGGCACTACTTGGAGAGATTCCTATCGTAGATCTGGCAAAAGTTGGAAGACTATGATGTGCCAGGCACGTCGCAAGAATGCTGGAAGAATGCCGTGAAATCTGTTCTCTTCAAGAATCCTATCGGCACCAAGAATAGACGGACCCTCGAATTTTTTATATAGTAAGTAATAGAAAGTAAAGTACAGAAAGTAAAGTCCAGGTTCTGTTTTAAGCGTCTTATTCCAGGCATGTTTGCTGGCATGGTGCAACCAAAAGCCTTCTTGCACTTTGCTGAACTGTACTGTGCACCGCAGTGAACCTTTTCGCTAAATCACATCCGGAAATCCCAGGATTATTTTGGACTGCCTTGATGATCTTCGCTCGTAGGTTCCGGTCTGCTTTGCGTGATCCAACTTCAATGTCTCCCGGAATTGTTTGAGCAGGGACTCCATAGTCGCAAGGTTACCGAGCCTGCTTTGACAAACGAATGGTCGTGGGTTCAAATCTTAGCAGCATTAGGGCATTCGATGTCAAATGACTTTAGCATGGGTTTTATTTCAGGGTCTTTATTAGCCTTCCTTCATGCTGAGTTCTATATTACCCCGATGAGGCCACTTGACAGCGCAAAAGTCACTCTTATAGCTTAAGTGTACTAGTCAGAGAAACGTATTGAGTCTTTGCCAGGGACAGCTGTAATATAGGATAGTACTGGTAGTTAAGAACGAGTGGGTAGAGTAAGCTTAGAAGAAAAATTTAGTAAAAGCATATTCGCTCACTCAATAGCGATTATAGCAAAGAGAAATGCCGTGCAGGTTATACAGTACGGGAGATATAACAATAGATCAGATCAACGATGCTGGTCGCAGTGATGAGTCCATACAGGAACAAAATCGTTTGAGCATGGTTTCACAGTCAATTTTAGAATGTTGATAGCCTTAGCAATCATTCCTCCTGGCCAGGTTGGGTTATCAACGTGAGTGTGCAGAATTTTCTCGCGTTCTATCTTCGATAACTTTTTAACGTATGTTGGGTACGGGAGGGTATTTTCGGCAGGTTTCTAAATTCAGCCTATTTTCCTTTTCTTTCGCTAATAAAAGTACTGTGCCGACATACCAATTTCAATATTATGTAACTATTTTCTTAAGACAGTAGGTAATCTACTGTTTTTCATTGAAAGAGCGTGAAAACCACCCGTTCATCCACTAGAACCAGGCCATAGGCCGAAAAAATAGAAGCAATCGCTTAATGGTCCGAAAATACCCTCCCGTGCCCTATATTGATTGATGATGAAATATTTACCACTAAGAATGCAACCCTGTCGTTAGTTTCTTGGCACGACAACTAGAGGGACTGCAGTAACTAGAAATAAGCGGTCAAATATAAACAGGAACAGACTGTAGTCTACATTCTTCTTGTATATAAAACAATATGAAAACTAAATTGTTTGTTTTGTGCACACTGATGGGAATAAATTAAGTTTTTTTTTCTTTATCGATACAAGGTAACTACTTTTTTGGCAATTTATGCAAGGTGAATACCATATTTCGAAATTTCATTGTCTATAGTTGGTCAATAGCAGCTTAGTTTTGAACACTAGCCGTGGGTATACTCATCATTCTGCGTTGTCATTCTCGATAATGGAATATAAATGTTCTAAACGACGATGATTGGAGTGATTGAAAAAATTGCAACGAAATTCATCACAGGGCAAGACTAGCACAAATCGAATCCTCGCTGTATATTCAACCGTGGGTTCTAACACTGTGTTTGTCATTCTTTTTTATTTATTGTTACCGAAATCCATTAATTGCATATAGTTGCGGTGAACGGATGAATTTTCAATTCACTTCGTTAAACAATGCGTATCATACCCAATTTGACTGATCAGCAGCACCAACTGTGGAAGCACAGGGGCGGAACAGAGAAAAAAACAAAGTCTAGTTTTTAATTTACAACAGCAATTCAACATTACTGCCGACAATACTAGCGTTAACCAACACAAGCAGCAAAAAAAAAACAATTTAGCTCTAGTAATCACCGCTAATTCATCATCTACTTTGTATAATTAATAATTATCAAAGTCATTATTTCAACGCTCCACTCGTTTGTTGTTTTTTCAACTATCAGTCGGGGGCAGGCCGACTGCGGGAAGAGAGCTGCGGTGGCAACCATCACCGCACAACTTGTATCGTTTAATTTATGGATTCGCGAGAAAAACCGCGATAATAGCTTTTTTTCGCTTTCTGTTGATTCACGCCGTTACATCCAAATAACAACTAATTACTATGTTGCTCTATCTGTACGCTTTTTATTACTGTTTGCTTCGCGTCAAACGGATTGACGTCAAACAGGGGGTACACCGATGCGAGTTGTGTATATTGATTGATTCGCTGACACTGAACTGAAATTTGGCAGCTGTTGCCGCTCAGCAGTCATCAACAAATCGATCGATAATAGTGGTGTAGTTATTCGTGCTCGGTCAATCATCACCAGAAAAAAAAATTCGGCACAAAAAGATGTACCATGATCACAAAACTTTTGCAATATAGAGAAGGACAAAGCGAGATTGAAAGGTTTGATGGCGAAAGATCAATCGGGCTCATTAAGCAGAGCCGATAATTACACGTTTACGACGACGTCGTAACCATCGTCGTCGATGAGGACCATTTCAGTTGGTTATATCCCACCGCCAGCCCGAGAAGTAGATGTAGTTCAGCAAGATATCAAGCTGTGAAAGCACGTTGTGATCATCAAATTAATAACTTTATATACCGTCCGACGCTCCGGCAGAAGGCGTTCGTTTGGTTACAGTGCAAAAGCGCAGACATCCACCGACGAACGGACGATTCAACGACAGCCATGTTAAACTTGTTATTAGTGTCGAGCTGCCTCACTCGTCTCCGTTCTCTCACAAGTGCCAGCAGCGCCTCCTGGCAGCTTCGCACATCTTCCACTTCAGTGAAGAGCACTTTAGTTAGAGCGCGCGCATAGGAAGGCAGTGACTGAGAGTAATGGAAACCCCTTATTGATGTTACTGCAGCTCTTCTTCAGAGGTGGCGAACCCACTGAAGTGGTGGAGAGCCCTATAATTATTACAGTCTCGACGGTTCTGCATTCTCCGATTAGGAAATCTTTCGGTACACAGTGTCATTTGGATCGTGATGGAACGTTTTGTCTCCGGTTTAAGGCTAGATGGTTACTGGTTGACGAATTGCTCAAACTCAACTTTAGTTAACGGAGTTATCCCATTCCACGACCGTACACGTCCGCTTATCTGTGATGCTAGCCGAGTCTGCTCGGATCGTTGCTGTCGTTTCCCGCCACTTAAAAGGTGCTTATTTATGGTTCTCGCTCGGTTGCTATTCCCGCGGAGCAGCATTTTTTATTCTTTGTGTGATCCACTGGCTTGGAACGACGGATTTCGCAGAAATCTGCACGAAATGAATGCCCGCTATTTACTCCTTCGTAGTGAGACGGGACGATAACGCCTTGTTGGGGCATTCGATTTGCGAAAACGCTGTGCAACAGAGACGAAGGCAACGAGCACGTACTGGAACCTTAATGACTGTTCGGAACGAGGGCTTCGCTGGTAGTCACTTTGAGTCGTGTTTGCCGCTCGAAGACATCGAACTGAAGGGCCCCTTGTTGCTCAATGAATACGACGAAGACACGTCTGCTAAATGTTCATTCGACGACCGCTGTCGTAGGATGAGCGGGAAACCGAGCTGGAAATTGTTATTATTTATAATAATACACTTTAATAATAAGTGTATATAATCACGATTTACGTTAATTATTTTAATAGAATGTTAATTCGAGATGCCGGGCAATCAAGTTCCTTGCATGCCGACAGTCGACGGCTCAAGTTCTGTGCAAGCCGCATATGAGGAGGCGAGTGCAGTACAGTGTGTAGCGTATTTCATCGCGCCCCATATCATCATCATCATCATCATCATCATCGTCGTCGTCGTCAAGCTTATAATTTATGTGTAGTTTATGCCAGTATTTAGTCTCGTATTCTGTGCGGTGCTCGGTTCTTTCGTTAAGAGAAGAATAGCCACAGGGAGGTATATTGGCACATAGACAAACGGATGACGGTTTTTTGCGTTGAATTGTGAAAAAAAATACATTCTGTAGTTGTTTCAAATAAAATATGCAATAAACGTATTATTTGGGTGTCCAAAAAATCACTATTTTGAAGGCCGGGAAATGGTTTACGCTAAGCACCCGCTGACTCCGACAAGCCGTCCCTCCTTTTTTGCCTGTGCTAAGCTTTAGCTATCATCACAACCGCATTAAAAAGGTGCAGCACAGTTCCCGCCGATTTCAACCTGCTTTCGTCCCTGTCTGCGGTTTTCGGCAGTTGGTCGAGCAATAAGTTGTATTTTTTTTTCGTTGATCGAGCGAAATTATTATGGGCGCGAAGTGCCGGTTCAGCGCGGCAGGCAGACAACTCCGAAAGTTTAATATTGATAAATTAAAGGTTAGCTCTGCGTGCTATCCACGGCGGCAAAAACGCTGGTGGGCAAAGGGAAGGGGGCTTTAATTGAGGTCATTATTCATTCATTTGCTGCATCGACTACTGGCCTGACAGTATCAGCAGTCGCTGCATGGGATGCAATTTTTTCCCCAGTCGGATGTTTCGGTCGAGCAGTTTATAATATCCTTTGTTTTATACAGCTTTTTACGACCCCATTGTGCGCCGGTTTAATGGACGAGCAGTTTATGTTAAAAATATACATATAAAAAAGAAAACCAGGAAAAACTCTTAAGGGGTGCTCCTTGGAAATTTATCGCATTAAGCAGTCGTGACATGAGCTGCGGCACGAATCAATAACAGTTGATTGATAGTTGGCCGAAGCGGCAGATGGAGAATATTATTAGTTAGGTATATATTGGCAGTGCAGGCATTTTCACCTTTTTCGAGCAGAAAAGTCAACGTTTCTCTAGAAAATTGGATGATGTCTTGCTGCGTTTAAATAGGTAGTCAACCCGAGGGGCACGACACTGTTGAAAATATATTACTTTTCCCTATGGAAACATTTTTTCAATCTTAATGTATTTACCGTTCCCACCCTAATATAACCTAAAGCCCTATAAAGGCATACATTTATAGGGTTTTAATAGGGCCTAATATAAAAATATATGATAATATTATGAAGTGTCTTACCCCTCGGGTCATTCTAGTGTTTTTTTCAACAACTGCCGATAACTAAAAGTCTACTGATCAAATGACGGGCACAAATTTTCGAAATGTTATGAAATATAAAATACTTATATTAGCAGCGGGAATGGAAATACTCAATTCAGAAATATTGCAGATTACATCCAGCTCTACAAATGTTTCATTCGAGACTTCCCAAGTAGCACACCTCTACCACATTTATTCGAGATAACAGACTTATGACTTGTATTTGTCATATATCAGTTGCCGCAACTATTTTATAACATCTGTCCTGCTAGGGTTTACTTCTAATTACCCATAGTTTTAAGTTCGATCGAGCGACAGTGAGTGAGTGTCCTGACGATCGAACCAAATGAAAGTCCCGAGTGTTTTAAGCACCGCATTATCACCAGTGCCTCGGCGTTACAATTTTTTTGATTGGTTGAGCGATTGGATGGCCATCCAATTGGCCATGGCTTTCGGACTTTCCCCTTTGTATTAGCTCACTCTTCAGGTCAGGATATAGTCAGAGATTCTGTAAAATAGATCTGAACAAATGAATGGAGAGCTGAGTCACATATGACTAGTTCATCCGCAAGTCCGTTCCCCTGTGACCACAATGACCAGGAACCCAGTACATAATTACTGTGTTGATCTGGCTTAGTTGCCGTAAGAAGCAAATGCAATCCCAGACAATTTTTGAGGAGAACTTAAAAGCTTTAACAGCTTCCAGCTTAAGTTCACGTGATAAAATGGGAAGGCAACTAGGAAAAAGCACCCAACATAGCTCTAGTCATCCCAAGCCCTAGCGTCTCCACGTGGTCATACCTGGAGAGCGAAAAAAGGCGATATATCCTTGGCCAATTGCAGCCTGGCTTCTGCTCTAAATGCAATTAGTTCATCCCCGAAGGTTCGAAAATTATGGACACAGAAGGACTTCATTCTCTTTCTCGTGCTTTCAACAACAAGGATTCCGTAAGCCAACGGGATGCCGCAAAAAGTTCAACTATCCCATCAGTACATATGCAAAATATTAAAAAGAGTCGAAATAAAGTGCCGAGAGAAGACAAGAGCCTGGGAATACACTGAGGCACAGATTCCGACGCTGAAATCCAAATGCCGCTGGTTGATAACAAATTATTCCGGAAAATGTTTTGTTTTGGACAATGAAAATTACTTTCCTCTTTTAAAAACGCACATTCCCGGAAATGATCGATACTATTCAATTGATATTTCTACTGCATCTCCTAACATAAAATACAAGTTTAAACATAAGTTTGAAAAGGTGATGCTGTACATTTCCATTTCCGAGAGAAGTATTTCTAAGCCATGGTTCAATCCTTTTGGTTTGGCTATCGAACAAGATGAGTACCAGAACGAATGTTTGAAGAAAATTTTGAACCCGTTTCTACGAAAACATCATGAAGATGGACAATACGTGTTTTGGTCGGATAAAGCATCTTCGCATTACGCCAAAAAAACACAATCGTTCCTAAATACCCATTCAATCCCATTTGTACCTAAAAGGCACAACTCTACAAATCTATCGCAGTGTCGCCTAATCGAAGATTTCTTCGGGATTTTGATCTCCTTGGTATACAAAATAACTGGAGAGCCACGAATTGCAAACATTTGATTGGTAGAATCTAGAGATGCATTCGCAAAGTTGACATGACGGCCGTATAACGCTCCTGTTCCGACATCAAACGGAAGCTTCGCCGAACAGTCGATTGCGAACCGTTTTCAAATGTTCACTAATTTTTTTATCAGATCTTCTTCAAATATCTTTGTGATTTTGAGAAATTTGAGAAATCAATTCCAAAATTTTAGTTGTCAACCGCTATATCATTATCTATATGGGAAGCGTTTGGTACGGGAGGTCCACGTTTTTTTCCATCTCCTTGATTTCAAGGAGTTTAATGGAATTAGGTATTATTTCTGGTTCCACTTGATTCCTTAGAATTCTCTCTGCGGTACATGCTGCGCAGTTGGCTCGGTGGTTGTCAACCAGTTGAGATTAGATTAGATGAAGGGCCTTAAGTGCCGCTTGACTGTTAGTGAAAATGCAGATATTGCCATATCTGTATTTCATTTTAAGACAGATGTTTGTGCATTATATTTGGTAGGCAACTATCTCTGCCTGCCTGCTGCTATCTAGAAAACTGTTGGTTGGTCTTCCCCATAGCTACAGATATTCTTGTTCTGGGACCGTACACTATGTTCTTACCCTTCGGTATAGAACTTGAACCACTGCGAACGTTAGGGTTAGGCCCCCCCCTTATCCCAAACTTGGCCGTGTATGGGATGTCATAGTTGGTTCTAGGTTCCATCCAATCACTGTTTTCGCAGCTGGATCCGCAGGTAAATGATTCAGAATACTCAAGTGGTCGGCAAGTGTATTTTTCCATCAGTTAAGTGTTAGGGCGCTTTTTTTAGCCTCTAGCTGAACATGTTGATTCAGAGGTAGTGTGTGGAGGATACACTCTAGTGCATTTAGAGGTGTGCTTTTCATTGCTCCAGTTATGGTCATGCATACTAATCGTTGAAGTTTGTTCATCTTTTTAACAGCTGAGGCTTGTTTAGTTTTTGGCCGCCATACAGATGAGCCATAGACTATCCTAGGTCGCACAATGGCAGTGTGGACCCACAGAACCATTTTTGTTTGAAGGCCCCATGTTTTCCTACCATTTCAGAATACACCCATAAGGCAGTGTTTGCCTTACTAATTTATTAAATCTAAGTGTGCGTTCCAAGGTAGTTTACCGTCTAGGATTAGGATTACTTACAGGTATTTAACTGAGATGCAATATTTGACTGGGCAATAGCCCAGTTAGCTTCGAGGTACGAAGCTGGTCTAACAAGCCAGCCGTCGTATGTTCGAATCTTGGCTAAGCGGTGCTGCTAGATAGAGTCAGTAGGATTGCTACACTAGCCCCGTAACTGTCCTGCACTCTAACAGCCGACTGCGAAGTCTGTCGGTAAAGAAGGGTCAAGTATTAGAAAGACGTTTAAACCCAAGGCTTTACTTTACTACGTTCGATTTCCTCCTCCCCAACGTGTAGACCCTGTACCTTCAGTTTCTTCTTCTTAGTGAAGGGAACAATTCTTGTTTTGGAGGGGATGATGCCCAGGCCTTCTTTGTTACACCAAGATAGTGTAAGGTTTACGACCCTTTGCATCCTATCCGATATCATGTCGTTCCATAATGATGAAGTCATCAGCGAGACCAGTAAGTTCGAAATCATTTGCATCTAAGCTTCTCAGAAGATCATCAACTGCCAATGACTAAAGTAGGGATGAGAACGAATAGAGATGTACCTTGGTGGAACAAAACTTTGGAGAAATTTAGGAAGAAAACTCAGAAATTATTTAACCGGGCAAAACGAACACAACAGTGGGAGGAGTATAAACAAACTGTCACTGGGAAATACGAATATCAAAAAGGATTCACTGGAGGCACACATATGAAAACATTGAAAATACTCCAGCAACTGCTAGATTGCAAAAAATCGTCGCTAAAGATCATTCTAATGAGTTAGGTATTTTGAAAAAAATGGCTCTTTTACTAACTCAACTAAGGAAGCATTAGCATTAGCAATTTACGGACCAACTTACAATTAATTTTAGAACTGAAACGAACAATTTAAATGTGGCATATTCGGGTATTTTGCATTCACTTGCTCAGTAACCGTCTAATTTTTGCTCTCTTTCTCTCCGTCTCTCAAATTAAATACAGTATAAGCTTCGTTTACAGCAGCATATTAGAAAGTTCATATTAGAATAATCGGTCTGGTTGTGATGTGCGTGGAAGGTTATAGTGTAAGTTAGAATTTTAAATTATCTTATACAATAGTTAGTCCGTTTCCGTTCATTTTGTTATGCTTTCAGTATAGTGGGTTAAACAAAATCAACATTCTCACGTTTAAATGCAAACACTTGACTAAGAAAACATTTGTTAACGTTGTAAGTAATTGTATGTGTAATGACGAAGATTGTTTAAATAATTGTAATGTTTTATAACAATAGTTGCTCCGAGGATGAAGGCATAGACCTTCGAAACGTCAGCCGAAAACGTAAAATAAAGTTTTCGTAAGAAGCCCGAGACCGAAAAGCCACATCTTTTAATACAAATACAACGGTCTATTATAATTATCACGGAAGCATTAGAGTTAATGATGAGCACACATTTTCCCTGTTCAATTATTAACACATGCGGAGACCAAAGTGCACCAACATTGAGAACTGTAAATCTTGAAACCAGGACAGACATTCACGAAAAAGCGAATGAAATGACTGGGTTAGACAGAAACAGGAATGATGCTTGTACTTTGGTTAAAAAAGATTTTACGAGAAGTAAGGTTGAATGGGCGGCTGACACTTTTAAACCCTTCAAATCACCGGGTAGGGATGGAATTTTTCCTGTACTACTACAAAACGGCAAGGCGTTTTTAACACGTATTCTAACAAAGCTTTTTCAATCAAGCCTGATACTAGGTTATATACCACGTCACGTTCATTCCGAAGGCTTATAAATAAGAAGGATAAAACTTCACCAAAATCCTTCAGGCCGATAAGCTTACCGTCTGTTGTGTTAAAAACAATGTAAAAAGTAATCGATGAGCATATAAAGTCATCACATTTAGCAAAAGGTCCTTTGAGTAAATATCCATTCGCATATCAAGAAGGCAAATCTTCCATAACAGTAGTACAAACTGTTGGAAAAAAAACTAGAAAAGTCTTTTGAAGCGAAAGAAATTTCACTAGCTGCCTTCCTTGACATAAAAGGCGCATTTGATAATTCATCTCAAAATTCAATGATTACGGCTATGACGAAACGTGGTTTCGATATATCAATTATCGACTGGATTAGCGAAATGTTATCAAAAAGGGAGATATCAGCAAACATTAGAAGCATTAGAGCAGTAAAAGGGTGTCCACAAGGAGGCGTAATATCACCTCTATTGTGTGTGGTCTTTAATAGATGATGATCTCCTTCAAAAGTTGACAGCGCTAGGCTTAGAAATAATTGACTTCACAGATGATATATAGTCATAAATGTTCGAGGAAAATTTGATTCTATTATCGCTGACCGAAAGCCAATGGCTTTAAATTAGTTTTCATTATGATGTGATAGGCAGGGCCTCAGCATAAATGTCAATAAAACTACTATCATACCATTTACGAGAAGGAAAAAACTTACATTAAATAACATCAGATTGAAAGGAACACTTTTAAAACTTTCAGACACTGTCAAATATCTTGGAGTATTTCTTGACAGAAAACTCAATTGGAACACACATCTATAGTAGGCCGTGAACAAAGCTACAAATGCTCTATGGATATGTAAAAAAAACTTTTGGTAAGTAATGGGGACTGAAATCGAAGATGATCCATTGGATCTATTCGGCTATTGTCAGACCCAGGATTACCTATGATTCGTTGGTCTAGTGGCCAAAAACGAAAGAGAAAGTTACCCAAAAAAAACTGGAAAGACTTCAAAGGCTAGCCACTCTTTCCATAACAGGTGCAATGAGAAGTACACCATCGAAGGCATTGGATGCCTTACTCTATATACATACTTCCATTGCATCAGTTTATACGTGTGCTCTGAGGATCAAAAGATCAATCAACCTCTTTGAAGGTGACTTAACAGGTCATCTCAGTATTCTAAAAACTATTAGCATTATTCCTCTTGTAACCAATAATGAAGATTGGAAAGTTGTATATTACTTCAATCGAATATTTCGTGTATTTGAGCCTAGACGTGATTCTTGGGAGGACGGTGGTCGATCTGCGTCCAGGCTCGACAGTTTTCTATACAGATGGTTCAAAACTGAACAATCAAGCGCGAGCAGGAGTAACTGGCCCAGGAATAGACATGTCAATTTTTATGGGCAGATGGCCAACTGTATTCCAAGCTGAAATACAAGCAATTCTAGAATGTACGACTGTGTGCTTGCGCAGGAACTATAGACATTCAAATATCAAATAAATAGAGCCAAGCAGCTCTAAACGCTCTAAAGTCGGCGACATGCACATCAAAACTTGTCTGGGAATGTATTCAGTCACTCCAAAAATTGTCTTGACGTAACCAAGTCAACTTGTACTGGGTCCCAGGTCACTGTGGAATTGATGGAAATGAAAGAGCTGATGCGCTAGCAAGACTTGGATCATCTCATCAATTTGTAGGACCTGAGCCCTTCTGTGTCTTATCGGCTTCTGCTTTTAAAAATGGAGCAAAAGCATGGGAATGTATGAAAGCGGAGTCAAATTGGAATAACACTTTCAATACTAAGCAGTCGAAACGGTTTATCTCTCCAAACGTTTCAATGACTCGTAAAATCCTGGAGCTTTTGAAGAACTGGTCTTATAACAGGACATTATCCGAGCCGCTTCATCTGAAGCTAATGGGATAACTTCAAGATGATATAGGGTACGGGAGGGTATTTTCAGCCCATTAAGCGGTAGCCTGAACAATATTCAGAAATTACGTTGAAACTATATTTATTCGAGACAAGATTTTTATACCAGTTGATAGAATAATATTTACTGAACATCGGCGTGTATTTTGGTCTTACTGAAACGCTACTGAATTTGAGTTATAGTCGCGAGAAATGATGAAGTAGCTGCGGCTAAATTGGGCCCATTTTCTAAAGTGGTGTCTGTGTTGTTTAAATCCGACAGGTCGAAAAAGCCTCCACAGGGTTTAGATGTTTTTCAAAAACAGATCAAAAGAGAGACCGATGGAAAACGTGTCGGTATTGCCTAGATACCGGCTCATTGAAGATAACTAGTTTTGCAGTGACAACAGCTTGCTGCTGGCGCTAGTGTATCATTGAATCGTTCATATACACTAGCACCAGAAGCATGTGGTTGTCACTCAAATCCTAGCTATGTCAACACGATAGAAGAGTTTCAGGCGCAACTGCATCATATAGTGGAAAAACAGTGGTTTTGATGTTTATTAAATAATGCTTTTTCCATAGTTTTCAACAATGCTGATGATAAACTACTAATTGATCTGACAGCTTTTACGCATTTCAGATATTGACTGGTATGAATACGACTTTTACCAATTTCCATGTAGATGGAATGGGATTTAGTAGCAAACTTGCTTTAAAAATCTCGATTAGAGATGAAACTAGCGATGATTCTCACTGCGGAGGTTCTCACTGCGCATTTTTTACTGTTACTGTTTTGTCCTTTTAGATCCTGAAGAGTTTCTTTGAGAACATCTTATGTCACAGTCAGAACCCGAGTTGATAACTTCATTACAGTATACTATACACAATCAATGTATTTGAAATTAACCATTTGAGGTTTGAAGTTAAAGCTTGTATTCAGCAAGAACGAAAATTTGGAAGTGTTGCCACCAGGGCTTCGACCGATCCTTTTTTTCTACCGCAGTCACACCAACGCGCATTCAAGTTCACACCGTCCGTTTAGAGGTGGAATACGAACGCTATGCATAACACAACTGGCAGTTTGCTCAGTCAAACGCCGAATGCACGCAACAGAATGAACGCGTTCTAAAACTTTTTGACATTTTCGTTTCGATCAAGTTGCCTTTACCGTTTGGAGCAGCGAATGACTGCAAAACAGTCAAATGACTGGCAATCACCACGCTAACGAAAAGCAACCGCACAATCGTATGATTCAATACTACAAAAAAACAACCACTACATGTGCATGGAAGAAGTCGGTCGGACTCCGTCCAATACAAACGAATATTTTGCTTGCGTCGGACCGACGTCCGGGTGACAAACTATTACTGTGAGCAGCCGATTTGGAGACAAAAAGAGAAACGAAAAAATACGTCACCGTATGCTTCCAGTCAGTTTGCAGTTTATATTCTCAAAGCGCAAAGCAAAACGGGAGATCGACTGTTTGCTTTTGCTGAGATGCCGCATGAATTGTAAGACGGCAGCAGCGCAAGCGGCAGATTGACTGGATAAGAAAAACAGTCAAATGATCGTTTAAAAAGCGGAGTTTGAATGCGGAAAGTTCGCATTCACGGCAGTCACATTCAACTTGCGATCCCTTTTCAAGCCCTGGTTGCCACCCCACATACGGGGTAACTTGCAACAACCCTGTCTTCGGTGCTTTCTACAGTTTCGTGTGGTAATTATTTTTTCTCATATTCTTAGTTCTAAAGTGCCAACCACTATACAAGTTTTGGCTACTTGCACTTGAACTTGATCTGTTTATTTCGAAAGTAATACCAACCTAAGGTGAAAGGTGTTGCTTTTTTTTCTAGAAATTTGATATCTTTCGATAATATCTAGCAGAATTTCAGATGGTTGCATAGACTGTTTTAAGGTTTTTGGGATTTTAAAAACAGTTTTATATTCTGACAGCCGTAGAGAATCAAGTGAGAACAGTTTGTGCATGAAACTAATAATAATTTTGAGCATGAAAACAGCTTTCAAATAGCCAGAAATCAATGGCGCGTGTTTGAAAGTTTACTTAAAAAATAGAATGACAATACTGACCCTCTGATATTACATAATCGATCATAGCGAATACCTATGTATGTAAATTTTCAAACAAGCAAGAGGTCAATTCGAAAAAAAAAATTTTTTTTTTCGTCATTAACGAGGAACGTTTCCCCTTGTAAACGATTTATTGTTTTATACCGATTAACACATTTCGGACAAACAGAAATCAATTGAGTCGTTCCGCACCGCAGTTCATTGAGGTTGGCTATCGCATTTCCGAGTGGAAAAATTTATTACACCAACCACAGGGCGATAAAATCGCTGTTAATTAGTCACCTTCGAGAGCCACACACACACACAATTTTAAAATATTGCACCCATTATCAACTGGCCGGGCACGCATTGGCATTGGTTAAAATGGAATGGCTCAGCGTGTGTAGTATGTGTGTGGTTGGGCAGCCGCGCGAAACTTGTGTATCTGGTCGTCGGGATGGAAAACCACAATTTAATATTTATTACCATTTTATGGTGCACATGCTCTTTTTTTACTCTTTGACTTTGCAGATAGTTAGTATTGTTTCAAGGAGCGTCCGACTTGGTGGAAAACCACAACAAATATCCGCTGTCAGTTTGTCACGCATTCATGTAACGTAACGTGCGCTTTATTAGCTTATCTGAGATGGGAATATTCATCAGAGTATCGAGGTTATAGAAAAACAACAAGGTTATTGACAGCTGAAAATTAGCGGACAAATGTCAAACCTACGACATTCCACTCAACCGCTTTGCCTGCGTCAATGTATGTACAAGATTCCGGCTAATGATCTGTTCGGTGTAGACAGCGCTCTTTGTGTTCCCCTTCAGGCCAAGCTGTATTTACGTTTTTACATACAGCAATTACCGTGAATTATATCTTACATATATCTTTATTTTGCATACCACGTAATTACAGTGCCGCTGCCTGGGCATGATTATTGTAATTCGTTTTCTGACTGAACTGAGTCGTTCACGAACTCAAAGTTGCCGATAGTTCGTAAGGTATATCGACCCACCGAGCCTATGCAATCGAAAATCTCAAGATTGAATTGCGCCGCATGCATGCTTTCGAGGGTTAATCAATCAACAGTATCTAAATATATAGTCCCCTCATTAATTTTGTGAACTTTTGGGAATGGCACGTCGAAATTAAATATTGGCAACACTGCACTCTTAGCATTTATGAAGCGATGAAGTTGCCAGTTATTATAATGGCATTTTAGTACATTTCGAGGGGTGTCATCTGCTGAGTTAATCATACTGAATTGTAGTTAACCAGATGGCGTTAACGTATTGAGAAGGGAATTCTTCTAAGGCCAATGAACCTCCTCATCGATCAATGTGGACGACAAATGTCTGCAAGAAGAAACCAACAAGTATCGCTGACCCGATCGGCTTACATTATTTTTGCGTGCTTGGTAGAAACATGCAATATCAAACGTCAGCGAACCGAAACAAAAAAAAACACACATACAACGAGAGGGTACGTTTGGCACGTTCGTCGAAGGTAATGGGGACCCCGTCAATTCAGGCGGCGTACAATCGACCGGATCCAGATATGCGCGATAACCAGCACCATCATCATCAGATAATAATGAAATATGATCGTGTGACAACGGCATCAGATTACCGCTTAACCCGCCATGCATCAGCGGTTAGGCGGCCAACAGGGTTGCGGTATGGTGTCTGCTCAGGCCGGTTGTGTTTTCTTTGCAACGCGCTCTTGAATTACCTGGTGCATGCGCGTATGCATGTCGAATTTCTACCGAACCTAACACAGTGCCGCGGCGGTGCGGCCTAAGGTGCGAGGAATAAGCAGATGGGCGAGATTCGACTCTTGCTACATACCTGAAACGGGAAGAAAAATGAAAAAAACTTGTTAGTTTGATGAAAATAATGCTTCAGGAAAAAAGATGACACAGAATTGATTAAAATAACATGTTTGGATATTTTACTGAAGGTTTTTGAAGTGTTGTGACAATCGGTAACAGTTTGGAGAGTGCTGCATAGTTGAATACAATAATATTTTAATATCGAACCCACCAGTGGATTTAAACTGTGCTTGCGCCATATTCAGTGAAATAAAAACAAAAAGGTGTAACGATCGAAATTTGGTCTTTGGTATGATTTGGTATGATCATGATGCGTGTAAATTGATAGAATTTTTCTATTAAAAACGTCAAATCAATTTTCTTTTTGAATTTCAATTAGTATAAAACACAAAAAAAACAGTGCACTGCGCTTCCAGTGGACCGAAGGCGAATAACCGAGCTTTTCGGCTAACTCTTTCTTTTTCTTAAACTTGGATCTGGGAACAATAGACTTAAATGAATTCGATTTATTTCTTGTCCTTGGACACAACTTGTACGTTCTTGACGGCATACCACTCCAAGTTTTTTGTTCCGTAGTAATGCTAGGATGTCAAATCCGGTCAAAACAGCACGGTGAAATCGTGTTGCTTCAGGAAAGGCAGACGACGTAAATTTTCTGGTTGACGGTTCCGGCCGGTGGTGATGAAAATCTCGCTTTTCATTCTTTCAACCCATAGGTACAGACTACAGAGAACCAGATTTTTGTTAGCGAACTTTAACAGTTCCATATGCTTGAAAATTTCTGACACCTTTTCGCTTCCGATTACTACCAACGTGCGTACCAAAACTGTCCAAAAATCAGTTCGATGTCTACCATGCCTCCCAGTTGGCCTCGAGGTATGATGCTGGCCTAATAAGCCGGTCGTCGTATGTTCGAACCTCGGATGGAAGAGGCTGTTAGAATCAATAGGATCGTAGCAACTGACCCTGCAATTGTCCTGTACTCTAACAACTGGCTGCGAAGTTTGGCGTATAAAAACAGAAAATCAAGTTTCGATAACGGAATGTAGCACCTAGGTTTTGCTTTTTTTTTGCTTTGTCTACCTTGACGTAAATTTTTAAATCTGAATAGCAAAACCGAAATTGAGGCATCATTCTACACGCACACACTTACAAAGTAGGGTATGTTCAGGGTTTTTAAATGGATTATTGAAAGAAATGCGTCAAGTTTAGGTCGACCAAAATCGTAACACAGTTTAGTTCCGGTAATCGAAAGCAACCACAGAAAAACTTCATTCTACAAAGTACAAAAACAGTACTTAAAGTTGCTGCAAAAATATACTTTTATCCGAAGGAAGAGTGTTCATAACTTATTCAAATTTCGGTGATGAGAGCAAGCTAAGAACAAAAAAGGGAAGCAGATCAAAGATAATTCTTTTAACTGCGATTTTGCTTTAATAACAGATGATAGGATTTCGGGATGAAACAACGTTTTTACGATATTTTACATTTCATTTACATGCATTGTGACAAACCATAATGAATTACAAAAACCGGGGCATGATATATGACAGCAAACCATTGCATTTAAATTAAAGATTTTGTCAGCCTCGTTCAATACTCTGGAAAATCATACGGTCGTTGTCGGCAATCTGATAAACTGCCTGAGATAACAAGACTAACCAGGAGATATAAAAAATACACCAATTGCAGAAAGAACCATTCCGTTCCGTCAACCCTTGCTAACGGCACGGCTTAGCCGGAAAGCCTTAGGTCCTTTTCATCTGCCACTCCTGCTGCATTTGGAGGATATAGTTGCTATAATAATAGTTTGTTCGCATCCTTCGCCTTTATACTGCGCACTAGTGCATTGCATTCCTAGCTCATACCAGGCACTCTGACAGCTAAAACAGAAGCTTCCAGAGTACCCTTCCTACCGTTCCGGTCGTTCTGCACCTCGCTGTCCTGTCTACGCGTGCCATGAACTGCGGTGCTGGAGGATGATGAAAAATTTATAGCCGTAAGCAATCGGTGCACTGCGCTGTCAGAAAGTGCCTTTTCAATTCGGGCGTTTGCAAGATATCACCATCATTCTGTTGTTTGCCGCGATAAACGATATGCTCCCAATGCCCCAGGGAACCGAAAGTAGACAAGTTGAGGTAAAACGGATACCTGGCTTTCATTATCTGGCTTGCTATCTTGAATTGTAGGTGTAAAATAAACAGCAACAATATACACTAGCACTCGTCACAATCAATAGAATGGTGTAAAAATTGGCAACTTATTTTGCAAACACGTGACGTGATCCATGTTGACACGAAAATAAAACAAGCAACCACATCTGCAAACAAACAGGGTTGTTCTCTGACACACCGAGGCTTAGCCTGATGTGATGGAATTTTAAATGAAATTGCTACCGTTCGTGTTTCGGGTGTGTGCGTGTGTATGACCGTGTGTACACAGTATAACGAGACAAAAAAAGTCGTTCCGTTTCTCTAGCTTTTCTGCCATTTATTCCTTGCACCGGACACCATCCGTCCATCCCGGGGGTGTGCATAAATTATTCATTCGATTTTTCAATAAAACTTATTTACATACCAGGCAGGCTGGCGCACTCGTTTCTCACTTCGTACCGGTGTGTCGAGGGTCTGTTCTCGCTGGCACATCATTCCTGACTGGAAAACTCTTTAAACATTCATACATTTTTGATAGCGAAGCGGAAATACACTGCTGTGGCGCCCCTGCTTCTCATCGTTCGCAAGCGGCAGAAGTGTGAGAAAGAGCAGCTTTGCACTGACATTTTTTTCGCACTCGTACGGTAGCTTTTCATATTTTCCCCGCTTGGCACAGAACAGCTTTTCCCATCTTTTCACTGAATAACGTTCATAATTCTGTTTTAGCTTTTTGCTCCAGTCGCAGAGCGTCATCTCATCGTACGACTACGATACGAACGACACGAGTAAACCAACCAAGCCAAGCTGTCGTCTCGCCAAACAGATTCTCTTGCAAAAAAAATCCTATTGCTCATCCCCTCGTCGATGCAGTACCAAGGGGATTCCGAAGCTTGCCATAGAAAACTTTTTTCTAATTAAAAAAGTTATGCCACCACCGCACTGTGCTCATAGGAATGAAACCCACCGCAGCTACTGGTGAAGAGCAGGACCAGAGAATCAGAAGCCTTTTTTTAATTTCTATTTTCCGATGGGTGGTTGGAGCACCCCTTGACGACTGACAGGGTTGTGCACATGCAGGAATACCCACCGGTGACAACAAAAATGCTCAGACACATTCGCACACAAATCGACGTCAGCTCGCGCAGTCCATTCGTATTTTTATTAGTATTTTTTGCTGCCACTGTGCTCAAGAGCGCCAACTTGATGGATGAATAAAAACACGCCTTTTGAAAAGATGATTCCAGCGCCCGGCAGTTCAAAAGTAGCGGGAGGACATACTGCTGTCTGTTAATTAATATCTGCTCCGCACAACTGTCCGGGCGGTCGACGGTTCGGTACTTTACAGAGAGAATGCACTGCAATTCAGGAGCTCATTTTGGATTTGGGTGTGATGGCGTACTACTGCTTTGCCTGGTTTTATGTCGCCCTGTTCTTTCGCAACGCCAAGGAGCGAGCACAGTGAAGTTTCAAATTAGATAAACTGTGGAGAAAATTAGCATTAGCATTTCGGCAAAAAGCTTGAAGCGTCAGTCATCTAATTAGCTGTCTCAAGGTAACAATTTCAACGTAACATTACTCAACTTTAATACATACTAATTGGCATAAAAATATCGAAAGCTCATGGATAAAGGGTGTCCCACCTCGAATTGCATCATGGAAAAAATGCTGTAGGAAATTATCTATTGAGTATTCTCTTTTGAAAATTTGGATGAAAGTAGTTTAGAATGTATTGTTCACAGTGTATTTTTATCGCTGTCAGCTTTTCGAAAATTGGAAAAAGTGGCGAAGAGCAACGCCGCGAATTGATTTTGTGCAAGCACTGAGAAAATCCTTAATTCTCTCATCGCGATATTGGAAAGCTACTCGCAATCGTAACGTCAACGGTGAGTTGTGTGATTAAACGTTACTACGAATCTCTGAGCACCGAACGGAAGGAGAAATGCGGTCAGAATGGATGTTCTATCAGTGATCCGGATCACAAGCGTGTCGTGAAAACGTTTAAGCGGAATCCCAATGCTTCGGTTTTGGTGTGTGGCCAAAAAGTTGAATGTGTGTTGTTCAGAGAGCCAAGGACCGGGCGGAACTGCATACACACTAAGTGCTGAAGGCTCCATATCGTGACGAACGGTAAAATATGGTGGGAAAGTCACGGGCCCGGAAACTGTATACCGAGATGCTAAGCCTCATTGTTTCATCATGAATGATGAGACTTACGTCAAGACGGACTTCAAGGCAGCTTCCGGAGCTACTGTTCTTCACCGCCCAGCACAAGTTTGATGTTCCGGAGGAAATCAGGAAGCAGAAACTTTCAAACTTTTCTTTTTGTTAACGGAGACTTTAATTCATCTCCAGTTTGCCAAAAAATACATGATTTGGCAAGCAATCTGCTCATGTGGCAAACGAAGTGCGTTGTTCGTGACTACGGGGCCTGTACACGGGCCGATCTAACTCATGGAGTGTCTACAGAAGCGTTTGCATCCTCTGTTGAACCAACACGAGGGCCCTGCGATCATCTGGCCGGATAAATATTCCTGGCAACAGATCTTCTATAAGTTTCGAGAATCTAAATTGTATAGACTTTACGTAGATTCCGAGGTACATATGATTCAATTAAAAGTGAAAGTTGGAAAATGCTATACGAAGGGCGGATGAATCATGAGATCTCCTGTACTTTTCGGATGACATTGACGTCTAACTCGAGACCAACTGAGGACTACACAAAAAAACTCTTCCAATAGGAAGAATACAGTATGAGCACATCAGTGACAAACGGCGGTCCGTGAAATAAAATGTCGGGAGTATAACGTGCCCACGCATCATATTTTCGAGGATTTCAGGGCAGCATACGATACAGTCGAGGGCGAGCAGCTATGGCAAATAATGCATGAGCACGGTTTTTCGGACAAACCGACTGATCAAAGCTGGAGCGAGTGGTGTGCTAAGTGGGCGTTTCGGGGGTACTCTCGAGTCATTTAGAAACGCACAGAGGGTTGCGGTAAGGGAATGAACTGTCCTGTATGTTATTGAAAATCGCTATTTAAGATATGATCCGGCGAGCGGGTAACGAAATGAGAGGAACGATAGACGGCAAAGTATCCACCATCAAGGGTTCGCAGAAAACCTTGAAATCATTACTGGACTCTTTGAGACAGCAGAGGCAATCTATGCCAGTCTAAAAACGGAGGCTAGGAGAATTGGATTATAAATCAATGCGTCAAAAAACAAGTACATGATAGGAAGAGGACATTCTCTCTCACGGACAGTAACTATTGACGGCGATGAACTGGAAGTCGTTGATGAGTTCATATAATTGAAATCTTTGGTCGTCGCCGACAACAATATGTACGAATAAGGAGAATAAACGACGCATTAAAGCTGGAAGTCGGGCCTACTTTTTCCTCCGTAAGGCGCCTCGATCTAGGAGCATACGTCGCCGCACAAAGCTGATGATGTACAAAACGCTAATCAAATCGGTAGTCTTCTACGGACTTGAGACTGTATCTTTGTTTACGTAAGACATACGTGCACTTGCCGTATGTGAACGAAGGGTGTTCCGGACTATTATTGGCGGAGTACAAACGGTAAATGGAGAATGTCAGTGGCGTGTGAAAAGATTCCCATCACGCACCTGACGAAAATCGAGAGACTACGGTGGACCGGCTACATTGCAAGTAACTATTAAGCTATTAACTATCAATGACCGTAAAACGTGCCAGATTGATCACAATTAACCCCTCTAAGGTCTACATCATTTTTAGCGCCATAAAATTCACTAAAATGGCCATAACTTTTTTATTTTTCAATATTTTTTCACCAAATTTGGGAATTTTGCCGAAAATATTTTCTATTTTCATAATACCTATAGATAATGGCCATATGCCATATGGTCCCGGAGTTATTCCGGAGTTCCTTGGGGGACCGAGATATGGCTTTTTTAGATAAAGTTGCCAAATATCTAAAATTTGTTTGAAATCTGTTGACCAAACTCGTGACTTTAGTCATGACCTTGAAATGCGGTCAGGCATATATTAATATTTATTTTGAAACGATGATTCTACAATTGATGAAGGGGCGGTAAGGGAAAGTAATGAAGGATTTTTTCGGGAATGAAGAGGAAGGGTGGAAAGGAACGGGGGGGGTAATAGGTAGCTATGGTTAACAAGTTGTCGTTGTGACTCCTATCTTTTGTCCAATGCTGGAAGGTGCATGGGTCGAACCAAGCTGTAATCAGAGATTATAACCGGATTTGAACCCACAACACCTGCCAGGGCGTGTCGCTCACTGGTACCCGTGTACCTTTGAACCACAGAGGCGCTGGAACGACAATTTGTTAACCATAGCTACCTATTACCCCCTCCCCTTCCTTTCCACCCTTCCTCTTCATTCCCGAAAAAATCCTTCTTCATTACTTTCCCTTACCGTCCCTTCATCAATTGTAGAATCATCGTTTCAAAATAAATATTGAAATCTGTTGATTTTTGAAAACATATCATCGACTGTGGACATATCAGTTACTTTGCCGCAGTTATGAGCCATGGTACGCGCCATCCGGATCCGGGGACACACTATAAATCCGGAACCGGTTCCCATAAAGGGACATTTCAGCAACAGTAAACTATGTCGTGTCGCATATCAAAAAACATCAGCATTCGATAAAATAGCGATTGGTGATCATCTCATGTCATTCAGAGGCCATATGGCCGATTCCAGGTCCCGGAAAAGTTCCTCCGAAATCCGTTCCGTGCTTGGATCAGAAAAGAAACCCTCCCCGGACCCGGAACCGGTCATACGGCCTCTGAGAGACATGAGATGACCACCAATCGCTATTTTATCGAATGCTGATGTTTTTTGATATGCGACACGACATAGTTTACTGTTGCTGAAATGTCCCGTTGCGGGAACCGGTTCCAGTGTCCCCCCGGATCCGGATGGCGCGCACCATGGCTCATAACTGCGGCAAAGTAACTGATATATCCACAGTCGATGATATGTTTACAAAAATCAAAAGATTTCAAACAAATTTTAGATATTTGGCAACTTTATCTAAAATAGCCATATCTCGGTCCCCCAAGGAACTCCGGAATAACTCCGGGACCATATGACATATGGCCATTATCTATAGACATTATGAAAATAGAAAATATTTTCGGCAAAATTCCCAAATTTGGTGAAAAAATATTAAAAGATAAAAAATTTATGGCCATTTTAGTGAATTTTGCGGTGCTAAAAATGATGTAGACCTTAGAGGGGTTAAGGTAACCCAGCCATGTGACATTTTAGCAACGCTTAAGGCTGTGAACCATTTCGCGAAATTTTTAACTTTTTAGTTAAAATTTGACAGTTCGATAGTTATTTCTCCTCGAGTGGTTAAAATCAGTTTACAATGCGAACCATTTCATATTTGGCAGATTGATAATTGTTTTGCTCCATGAGAGCATAAAAGGTGAGGATGAAGATATATTTCTGTAATAGCGAATTTGTTTATTCAGTCCGGGTTAGAATTGGAAGAATTTTTGGTGTTCATTTGTTCTTATTTGATAGAAAAAATTCATCTTATTTCAACCCGGATTGCATAAACAAATTCGTTATACGATAAGCATCCATACATTGGTAAAAAAAATTCAACGAAAAATCAGTGAAACACATCGAAGTTCACTTCCTCACCTGTGCATATCTGATTGCCTCTCAGAAGAACTATAGCACTGTCAAAAATAACCATGCTTCAGAGCATTATTTTAGACAGAATGTGGAATAACTATCGAACTGCCAAATTTTAACTAAAATGTTACAAATTTCGCGATATGGTTCACAACACCTAAGTGGGGTAGAAATCAGCCAGAAAACCAATTGATTCATTCGAATAGCCTTTCAGATACAATTTCACCAGAACAAAACATTTTAATTTTATTTAAATGGTTCAACACATGGAAGAAGCCGTCTTCGGTTGTTAACACAGCTGAAATCGAACACCCCGGTCTGCTACTACACCGCTTGTCGCTTCCTTTTTGGCTAAACTATAACTCAAACACGACTCCATAACGTTGACTGTCATGCCACATCGACAACAGCATTTTAGCGCGGTTTCACTGCCAGCCTAGGATTGTTTTCCGGATCGATTCCATGGCTTTTCTTTGGCCTTGTCGGCGCAGCTCTTGTGCAGGTGAGTAGTTTCACGCTGTTGTTTGACTCGAATGCCGTAACCACTACCGGATCGTACCAGTCAAGGTGGTGGCTTGTGGTACAGAATTCCAGGCATCTTCATTACGAATACTTGGCTAGATTTTTGCGCTACTGGTTTCCCCTCGACGACCAACTGTCCGTGTTTCAATAAATAATTTATACAATCCGAGGAAATTCCAGACGCGCATTATGCAAAAGCGAAACCGCAGAAATAGTACAGGCTCGGATCGCGTTCCTGGTGGGGAAGAGGCGTAAGTAGAAGAGTGTGCCTTCTATTTCCGTGCTTCTCCTTCACCATGGTTGCCCTACGATGAAATAAAAGAACTGGAAAAAATCAATACCATGAGTAAGTTTTAGGTTGTGCATTGTGAAACTCCTGCAGCGTGAATAATGCTGCACTTCAACCTGCTCTGTCTCGCGCGCCTCTGTGGAAGCCGCCACAATCTTCAGAAGGTATCGCCTCGGAAAAAAAGTTAATCTGCTGGCCACGGATTACAACAAATCGTTTTGTATATTTCTACAAAAGGCCAGTGTCGAGTTTCTTGCCTGAGTCAACCGTACCGTCAGTTGTTGCAAAATTGAATGGATTTTTTTTTTTCGAGGACATTCCCGTTACTGACAAAGCGACGGTAGAGCGATAAAACGATGAGTCGATGATCGCGCAATATGTCGAGCTGATCTGATAGCATTGGTTACTTACCGGATAATATTGTAATGCACACACGTTGTACGTCTGTTGGATCTGTGCTCAATGGATTCCTCAATGTGGTTACTTTTCCATCGTCTACCCTCCTGTCGAAAAGACAGCAGCGGCAATAGAATGCATAGCTTTGCACAGTGCTGAACAAAGAAGCGAAAACAGCGGCGAAAAGTGCGCACAAGATACTCCTTATTTCTCTCTTTCATTAAAATTTATGTTATTCAAATAAATTTTAATGTATTCAGAAGTGTACGGCTTTTTGCTTGCTTCGACTTCAGTTCCCCTTTTTTATCCAACCGTCATGGGGAGCTCGCGGTTGTGCTCCATCGCCCGGTCGTATCTTTTATTATGTTAAATTAAATATCTCTTGTGTTGTTGTGATGATTTTTATGCGCCTTTTTGCCAAGACCCTTATGTTGTCTGCTCTCTTCACGTTCGTTTGTTCGTTCGGAGTGTGACTTTTCCTCGTCGCTATTCCCACTGGGCCGGTATTCAGAACTGGAGACGTGGTATCGCAGATAACCTGTGCGAAGGCAGCAGGAGCAGAGGGAACAAATCGTAACCGATGGCCCGGTCGGAACCGGAGCCGATCATAGGAGGAAGGAAAAATGTTCCGAGGGAAGACAGAAAAACGTCTTGTATACATAATTTGAATGTAATAAATTGTGATGTCTCTGTTTTTTCTGAGCACTTTTTCGGAGGGAGAATCAGATTCACACGCGATCCCTTTCATTCGACGGCACAGTTTGGTTTGACAGCTATCGCTTTTGAATTCTTTTGTCGTTTTTTTTGCTCTCTGTCTTAACCGTCACACCACATGAGACACTTCTGCGTGCAACCAACTAAACAGAGGGTAAACTGCCAAGAAGGCCGATTATTATTTAAATTTAAGCAATTATGGTTAGATTGGAATATTTATGCACGCATTTAGCTTAAAAAACAGTTCTCAAAAGAAATAAGTGAGGAGAATGAATGGCAACGACAACAACGGCGACGACGACGACGACGATGGTTCCCTCGTCCGTCATTGTCGGTTGGCGGCTCTCTGCCCCCTCGGTGCACTGTGGGCTGTCATCGTTAAATGCTTTGGGAATAAATCAGACACAAAAGAAGTGATTTACTTTTTTATCCTGTTGCCATTCGTTCTTTTTTTCTTTCTTTCTTGTTCGGAGGGTTCTACCGTCATCGAGTCTCGCTCGGTTTACATTGGCCCGACAGTAGTAGCTTTATTGACAATTCACTTTGAAGCTGCTCGAGAATTGATTGTGCGAATTAGCATGTTTTGTCATTTTATTCGCAAAAAGATTGAGTGCGGGAAGTGATAAATTGGCGTGGAGTATTTTTTGTTGTGTGACGTCGTCAGGCGATGTGCCGAACTTCAACTATGTCGAGTCACGAGCACAGTGACTTTATACTGAAAGTTGTTGTTCTTCCTCAATGGCATTACACGATATTTCATTTCTCAAGAAAGCATATACTCGAGTTATTGATTTTTATAAACCTAACGCAATTACCACGTTGTATTCTGTCAGACTCGCCTAACCGCCCCCACACCATCCTTCACTTGAAACGGACAGTCCTGCCGCGCAATTCAATTCAAACAAGCGTAAAATTGTTTTCAGGTTAATTAAATTTTCTCTCTGCCGCTGTTGATTATAAATTATTCAATATGTGCTCAGCCATTTCGCGTGGCGCGTTTTGTTGCTGAAGTTGTTTTTCCGTTTGTTTTTTATATTCTCACCTCACTCCCCGCTTTTTGTCGTTGCCCAACTGTCATATAATGGACATTCATTGCGCTGCGTTGCGGCAGCCGTCGCTTACACACGCTCACAAAAAGGGGGACACCTTTCCAGTATTTGATTCATGCGTCGATAAAAACGTAAACACATACTCCACTGACGTTGACATTCAATGGGTTGGGCACAAACAATACCTCCGCAATACAGTTTACATCTGATCGCACGGGCGATTTCCCCCTGCCCTGACTTGTTATTCGTACCCTTTTCGGTGCGTTTCAGTTTATAATCGCATTCAATTTACATATTAATCGGTATTTAACCATTAGCAAGCAGCAGAGCACCCATTTACATAGATATCTGTACAATTTTGAGATAACAGCAACCGATTCTACTACCAGTTATTAACATTCGAAGAATACCAAGGTTTAGCTAACCATTTAAAAAATAGAAAAATTGAGTCCCAAATTAATGCATGCACCAATATCCGTATGTCTAACACCTCTGACAAGCGGTAGTAAATATGAGATATTTGTCACTTTCTCTTGCCGACCCGAGTTGAACGGAGCAACCCCGTAAATTATCGTTTATCTGCCATTATACCAAGTTGCGGGCGCTCGCTCGCGCGCTCGGAAAATTTATCGTTTAAGCGTCAATTAAGACATTAAGTGCATTTCCAATCTCGACTGGGCGCACCGAACTGGAAAGGCTCCTTTGATCTCGGAAACTGTGGAACATTGTGGAGTTCGTGTTGGAGTTTGTGATGGTTTTTTATGCAAGCAGCAAAAAGCAACCCCGACAACCAGTCAATTCTGAGTTGCGAGCGAACGGTTGGAAGTCAAGAAAAAAAGCAATGACGCCGACCGGCGCGGAGGAAAGCGAAGTAAATTATCTACATCCTTTTATCTTTTGGCTCGTTACCCATTTCAAGTTGAATAACTTTTTTAGCGCACTTTGAAGGGGCACAAAACACGTTGGTTGCCGCCATTGAATGGCGAAACAAAAACATCGGGTGACCTCGATGAATCGGACAAGCTTGCAGTTTTCATGAGATAACGCGAAGTTCTCTTTCTATTCGAGCCGTTTTTGAACAGTGAAAGTTGCCCGTTGCGTGACAGATAAACGGCTTGCGTTGACAGAAAAAAAAGATAAACTCAATATTATTGCTGTAAATCGCAGGTCACAAACTATTACCGTTTGGCAAAATCATGACCTTCTATTCTGTTCCACCGATTGAGCGGCCCCTCGGTGACGAGCGTGCGTGTTGCGGTGATAAATGATGCAATGATTTTCAATATATTGTGTAGTTATATCATTCTCAAGGTGGTGCGCACAGGAATGGGCTACCACACCAGACCGCGCTTTCACGCGAGTTGAAAATAAATAGCTCTAGCAATATAATAAACAGCAATCTAGATAAGATCCGAAATGACTACCAACCACGCTCGTGCTCGTTCGATCCTACCTCTGTGGGTTGGTTCTGCGCTTCTACTGCTGGTGTACGGTAGTCGAAAGCGGCCGTCAGTCAGTTGGCTGCCGGTAGCTTTGGCCAGGGGCTGTTTGCGAGCTTCAAAGTTCATGCGAATTAGCTTGTTTTGAAAATTGACCAAGTTTCGCACGAGCTTGGTTCCAGCAACCTTCAGCAAAAAATATCTATGAATGTTGTTACCAAAAACCACACCAAAAAATTAACTGATCGTCTACATATGCATGCAGTTGCACTTGCGATCAGGAATAGACAAGACAACCCAGAAGCAGAAGAAGAGGATGAGGGTCACAAATCCTAACCGCAGAAATTTAATCTTCTTAACACGTTCTGGGTTAAAACAAACACACAGCGCTTACTGTGGACGAGGTGCTGGCTACAAGCAAAGGTTTATCGTTTGTTAGCTAGTCGGCTAAGTGACAGCCACTTTGATAAATTGCCTCCATTTATCTTCTTTTGCTTTGCCGTTCGGAATGAAGTTCCTGCCGACCCGGTCTACGGAGTTGTTCCTTCGCTAGGTAGTTATCCCTTAATTTACTTGGAACGAGCCCTTGTAGTTCCGGATTCACTTTTATTTATGACGTGACAAATAATTTAAATTTTATTTATAAACATCCTCACATACAAACGATTCCCGGGATAGCATCGGTCGGAACACAAGAAGCAAAGATCTGATAATTGCTGGGAACCAGAAGGGTTCACTCTTGTCAGCGTTTATTGCTTTTTTATTACCCTCGTCTTTCTCTCCCTTGGGTTATTCGCGATTGTTATCGATATTCCGTCGGGTCTTTAGAACGTTTTTTGCCAAACACCCGTACCCATAGTATGAGGTAATTGTGTGTTGTAGCCGTACACCATAGTGCCGCAATTTCCATAAGAATGTACACGACATGGCGGGTAAGCAACGTCGTTCCGCTGTTTCCTTTTTCAGAAAAAAAAATGAAACGAAAACAAATATTGTGAAGGGTTCTCAGATGGCTTGTAATTCTATACGGTACTTACCGAGCCGAACCGAACAGCGAAGCTCCTCTAGGGCAATGAAACCGGTTGGTTCGAACCCTCTTTCATTTTAGTGCGAGAACCACAAGACCCTTCTCCGCTTGGCGCGCTATTGTTTCCCAAATCCTCTTCCCTTGTACATTTCAAAAGTTGAGAATTTTCTCGCACCTCTTCACTGCGGCTCGACTAGGTTAGGGCACAACTCAACAGCGGTGTGTGGTGCGTTGCTAATTGAAATTCGCGAGTTCGTGTCGCCATAGGAAACCGGCGCGCGAGGGGACCACCAATGGACTCAACATGGTTGCAAACCGTATTGATTGTGAAGCGATTGGTGGGAAATGCTCGGACTGACGAGACAGCGTTTGCTGATTTCGATGAATCTATGGAATTTCTAAAAATGTTTCAGTACGTCGGAGCAGCTCATGCAAGATCGCGTCCATGTCTGTTCAACGATATTTGCACACGAAAATTTTATGGAAAGCTAGAAGTTCATTTATAGGACAGGGAACGTTATTGACAACGACTCATTAGTACCTATGTTCTTTACTAGAAGGTCTAGCAGACAAAATTCGTCGTCTCTTTTATTCTTTAATGTTCTTATTTAGAACTGCGAAGTGTGAAGTCAAACTCGCAGTTCCGGCGTTTTTTGAGGCTATTATAACTTTATCAATTCTTGACCGATTGAGGATCTTGATCCGTCCAAAGATTGCGAAATTTATCTATTTTTAGAACACGGGACACACAGGGGGCTGAGACCACATTTGGTTCCCATAAATGCGGAATCCAGATCTAAGACAAATTTGAGCAATTGTGAATAAAACCATACAATAGAGTAAGGAGAGGCAAAAGTGCGATGAGGATAAAAGTGCGATTCAATGGTTTATCAGTGCAGATTCCGAGTAAATTAACTACATTGGCATAGATGGATGACTACATTGACAGCTTGAACCTATCGTAAACATCTATTGTGTAATTGTAATATAATGTATGTGTAAATATTATTTTATAGTGGTTTTGATGTAATATTTCGTAATGCGGGAAACACGATATCAACAGGAGGATATTACTTGTTGAAAAATTGTAGCTGCGTTTTACATCACTCACATATCTCTTTTGATCATGCGGTGAGAAGAATTTACAGAATATATTTCGCTTTTCCATAATGTGGGGCCCTGTATGACCACAAACATGTTTGGGTAGAATCCCTAGCAATGTGTATGTCAAAATTCATGGAATCTCTCTATGAATTGTTTTTATGACCATTTGAGTCCATTTAATATGTGCCCGGAATGGTCATTCCGGAGTTGATTCCTGTGGGGCCCTATGAGGCTACTAACATATTTGGATAGAAACCCTAGCAATAGTTATGTATGTCAAAATTCATTGAATCCCTCCAGGAGTTAATATTTATCCATTTTGAGCCTATTTTATGCGCTGTCCCCGGAATGGCCACCTCGGGGCAGATTCCTGTGGAGCGGTATATGACCACAAACATGTTTGGGTAGAAATCCTAGCAATGTGTAAGTTTAAAGTCATGAAATCACTCCTGGAGTTAAGTTTTATCCATTTTAAGTCCATCTGACGAGTTATCCCCGAAGTGACCATTCGGATGACAACTCATCAAATGGACTCAAAATGCGCATTACTGTATTACGTTACCGTCAACTATGAGAATAGGCAAGATACAATACCTATAACCGTTATGTCAGACGCGCGCAACACTAATTCAGATTTAGTAATTACAGATTTGTGAGGAAGGTAATAGTTTACAAAACAGAAGAATACCAATATTGCAAACAAGGGAATTTGGCTCGAGCAAAATATTTCTGAAGTAAACAGGAGCGAACTTATGTATAAGATTGCACAAGTATGTACGTTTCATTCGGCTGCGAGCTCAGAGGCAACAATAGCCTCAGATGTTCAGCACCCAATCGGTTACCGTTCTATCGATTTTCGCTTGCTCAGAAGGGGCCCACTAAGCAAAATCACATCCCTCTGGTCGAAACTCCAGAGAGCGTAAATTGCGGTTGATGCGGTAATCCACCGATGGAACAAATCTTGGCAGATAAATTTCCGCGGCGAGTGTTTCATCTGGAGCACACGGTGGTGGGGATGATGATTGGGCCAATGAATTTTTTCGAGGGGCTCTCCAATGCTACTTGGCACATTTTCCTCATCTCTCGTCGGGGACGCACACCAGCACCGATTTAAGTGTCAACCACTTGAAATGAAATACAACAGCCACTTTCCAGCGCATAGTGGCTTGTGTAGTGCCTCCTCATTCCGGGAGGATCGGTCGTTCGTCGAGGGGATGCGCACCGTTCGTATCATGCGAGCTATGCAGCACTCGATATTGATCCGAAGGCGGGTGGGAAAACGTTTTTCAGAGCTATCTCGCTCGAGATCGCATTCGAGCGTGTAAATTAAATGATGTCCATTATTGCAGGATTGTGGATCTTGGGGCATGAGATGAAAGAGAAGACGCAGAGAAAGGGCTGTTTGCGCGTTTGCTTTTGGCATTGAGCGTGAGGCAAAGAGGCAGGAGAAGAAGAGCATAAGAGCAAATAGTGTTCGAGTGCGCAGACAAGAAAAAAGCAAACAAGACACTTGAAGCCCAAGTGGACGACCGACGAACGACGATAAAATGTACGTGTATCAATTGAACAATTTTATTGTTGTTGTTTTTGGTCTTCGATGGTCAGCTACCGGGGGGTCCAACTATAGATTGAAAGTTTTGACAGTTAATCGATCGATTCAGTCATTAATCTTGTCGGCAGCCAGGCTGTGAAAGTAAACTCTTTCGGAGCAACGCCAGCGGGATGATACGCTTCGTTGACAGGGAGCCAACGAGCACGTCAAATTTTGCCGAGTCATCGATGGGTGTCGGGTCCGTCGGGCCTCGGATGACAAACGATTAGATTTTGTTGATTGAATTGTTACGACAAAACGACATCATCATCACCGTCATTCTCACATCGTCAGTTGGCGGCGGCATCGTTTTGGTGTGATACATGTACGACAAAAATTGAAGTGGGTAATAACATTGTAAATTGAGATGATTGATAACCGGCAATCATAGTCGAGTTGAGTGAGAGTTTTGTGTGTGTGATGTGTGCACGCGCGCGTGGTGGAGAAACATGGCAGAAAAACGGTATAAATCATACCGTTTTCGTTGAATCGGCTACCTCGAGCAACGGAAGCTCGCCGTAATAGGCTGTGATTTTGATTTGATTTCGGAAATTTGTACAGCCAACGGGGGAAATCGCTTTCAATTTAATCAGATAAGTGGCACATACACGCACACACACGTGCGCTAAGTGGCCACGATAATCTCAATGGAGGAAGCGTGCCACTGGCTGTTAAAGCGAAAACGATAAAATTGATAGTCTGCGTCGCCCTTCCCCCCGCCTGACGCCATCCATGCTGCCATCTGCGCGGTGGGATCCCACTAAGATTGTTATCGAAACGAAAATGTTATCTAGTTATTAGCTGCGGATGGTTAACATGATTACAGATTGTTAAATCACAATTATCGTATTAAAATTGATTTGATATTATTATCTTGATTGCTGCTACTGGCTGTCTATCGGTGCGGTGTATTTATTTTTCGTTGTTTCCAACACTCTGTTCGTATTTCCATGGCATGTAGTCCAGCCTACAACAGCATGATTCGTGCTGGAACGAAATACACGCAAGACGCTGTTGAGTTGAGTACAGCAAAAAAAGGTTAGAGCTGTTTGAAGTGTACACATTCTCCCACTCTACTCTGCGCTCTAGTGCCTACCGTACTGTTTAACATTCCGTTTTGACAGCTCTCCAGGGGTTAGCCCCATCCGTGTCGTGATGAAGTGCCCCGACGACTAGAACAGTGGAAATTGTTTTCTGGTGCTAAATTAGATCTACTTTACCACTCGACTTCTGACTTCAAAGCCCGCTCGGGTACTTGTTCCATTCCAACACTCCGCCTTCCATTAGTGTTTACGGCCATAAAATTAAGAGATTTACAGATCCACTCAGCGGGTACGTCTTAATGACGATAATTACACTATATAATGTTTGCTGGCTTGCCTGCTGCTAGCTTGAACTTTTCTCAGCCATTTTACACAACCACCGTGTTGAATCTTTACCTTTGAAAACCCTCTTGAAATTTCAGAGTAACCCGGTATGCAGACAGTATTGACATTTACCTGTAAAGAGATAAACATAAAGAAAACCATTAGTTGTATTTGACGTGTTTTTTATGTCTTCATGTTAATGAAGAGACTGGTTCAGACCAGAAGGAATATTCACTTATATGAAAAATTACTATGAAATGACAAATTGGCTGCCAATAATAGAGCATCTCCCCCGTTTAACAAAATCCCCTGTTGATGTTTGACCCTTTCCTTCTATATAAAGCAATAAATCTTCCATTCATCGAAAAGCGAAAAGTTGCCAAATCGTCAATAAATTAATTTGCTCTTGCTCTTGCCGAAGCACTGCCGCCGGTAGCGTGCCAAGACGAGAGTGGAACAGGCAATTTATTCGCCAATAAATCATTCCGAGAAAGTGCGATGCTTCTTTCCTTTGGTCGGTCGGTCGGTTGGTCGGCCGTTCGTTAACCAACAGAAAAAGGCGGATTGAAAAACTTATTCAGTTCATTGGAGTGTGTACCCAAAGCAAAAAAGGGGCGAAAGAGATTTAAATCGCTCGGAACTGAAAGCGGAAAGAAAAAAAGTATATTAATCATAATATGCTAATTATCAAACTTGTTCATGCTTAATCGTGCAAATAAAGACAGCGGTCCGTGTGGAAAAGGACGGAATTTTAGCTGTATAACACGCTAGTTGTTTGTTTTTGACTGCAGTGTAAAAATGAAATATAACCCACGCTGGTTTTGCTTGTTTCTTGCAATTGTTGCATACACGTAAGAGTGTGTGTCTGCAAATGATTTTGTTGCTCGTGCTTCTCAGCAACATCTGGACCGATTTGAGCACACTTGAATGCTTTTCAAACGTAATACGGTCTAAGCGGTTTCGATCGGATCGGATTGAAGCTAGAAAGCTTTTATTATTTCAAAAACATTTCAAAAAATATGAAGAAAAGGGATCCCATAAAAAAAATTCATTGCTTTTGCAATTGTAAAGAAATTTGAGCTTCAGTTGGGTATTTTTTCAAAAAAGTAAAAAATACCTTTCATTTGGTTTCAAAATAGTAAGAATCGGTGTAGTGGTTTTAAAATTATGGGTTAAGAAATAAAATGTTAATAATTAAAAATTTTACGAAAAGAAACAAGTACACAAAGTTAGAACAAAATAAAAAATACTTTATTCATGCAATTGCTAATAGAACACCTAAAGAAGGCATAAAATCACTGATAACTGAAACAAGCTATAGCTTTTTGTTTTCGTTCAGCGTAAATATGTTGCACTGTAATATACCTGAGCGGAATAGTTGACAGAAGAAACCGGTCATCAAAATAAAAACTCATAAACAATTATTTGCGGTTACGGTTTAACAAAGCACCAAAGAAGAGCTGAAAACCAAGGGGAAAGACCTTCTAGCTGGCAGCTGTTACTTCTTGACAGACGATGGCACTAGGGTAAAGTGAAGAACCGAAAAGAGTATTATGAGAAGGCAAAAAAAAAAAAGAAAACAAAACAAACACAAATAAGACGTAGGGGCACAAAGGAACAGAAAAGTTTCTCGAAAATTACTGTAATTAATCCTTTTATTGCATTACATGCTGCTTCCTTTTGTACACGTACACGGTTCTCACAAGCCCGCTCCGGTTGGTGCTAGTCGAAAACATAAGCATCAGGGAACAAAACGGCAGCAGCTTGCGTTTATCTAATAATAGCCCTCTCATGTTAGTTCCGTCTACTTTTTGGTCGGCACGCACGCGGGGTGCTTTTCGGGAAAGAGCAAAACTTAATTACCCAGCCAGCCTTGATGAACAGTGCCTTGGTACGATTTGGCAACACAGTCCAAAAAGCAAGTGAATTGTTAATGCATCCAACAGACGACATTTAAGAAGCAAATTGGAAAGATCTTCCTGGTATAATTCGTGTAGATAAACAAACGAACAGTGATTTGTTCCACTTGATTACAGGATAGCGAAAAAATGTTGATTCAATTCCGTGTTCATTACGCTGGCTGGAGAAAACTTTTACCACACAGTAACAGCGTATTTTGTTCAAGGCAGAGTTGCCAATTATGCTATATGCATATGAATATGAATATGAACACGGATATTGTCGAACTGTTGATTACACACCATAAACCTCAATTTCTTCAGATATTATGTCAGAATTCGTCATGTATTCGTTCTCGTTTGTCATACTAAAATCATCATACCATTTTTCTGACAGCAGTCCAACCCAGGTAACCAATAGGCATTGAGTGATTCTGGCTGAAACGGGACCGCTACTGACACCAGGTCTTTAAATATTGGAACTTAGCCACTTAATTGGTTGAAAATGGCTAAAAAATAAGTGTAATTATTAATACCTGATGTTGCGCATCATCTATGGTGTACTATAGAAGGCAAGATCGTACTTGAGTGAACTACCAGAGTTGCTTGGAATAACCTTTGCAGGATTCACACACCTTGGAAAATAAATACAGTCGGTCCACAATCGTGGGTCACACACAAATGTGGGTCATTTTAGCTTTAGCTGCTAATTTCCGTTTGAATATCACCTAATGATTGATCAAATTGTTAATGCTACTTATAAGTAACAATTTCATTACTCAATTAGTATAGTATTCACGCATAAATCGGCAGAAAAAGTTAAAATGACCCATAATTGTGTGTGACCTATGATTGTGGACTGATTGCACCATAACCAAAATTATTTTCAATAACAATATGACGACAAGATTTCGTCTTATACTTTTTCTTGTTCTTCAGTAGCTTAGAGCCGAGGCCTCAAGATCTTTTTTCCACGGTCCTGGGCTACTAATCGTCGATTCCTTGAGCGTCTTGAAACGCTCAAGTCAGCTTCAATCTGGTCTAGCACGTTGGGACCCTCTATTCCTGGTGCTGGTGGTATCCTACTTAGAACAGAGAATACATTTCACCGCACTGTCGTCCGGATCGCCTTGATATACTCTTGTGTCTATCTATCAAACGGCAGACACGAAAGCCTAGCACCTTTTCGTAGCCCTTTTCAAAATTCGAAGGAACTCGAGAGTGTCCCCGCTACTCGCACTTACTGACTTTACTTTTTCGGCGACAATACACTTATCGAATCTGGGTCGAATTTAGGAGTCGTCTCCAATGAACTTAATAAGTTTTTCAATCCGTCTTTTTCTGTTGGTTAACGAACCGCCCCTCACATCCGCTCTTCTCGCATCCTCGCTAGCAGCGCTCGTCCAACGGGGTCTGCCTCAAAGTCGACGGCCTCTGTCAGGTTCTCTGCTGAATGTTGTTTTCGCAGGTATCCTTGCTAGATGGCCAATCATCCGGCATCCCTGCTAAGTGGCCAGCTCACTGTAACCTGCCATGTTTTATTCGGTTCACGAAATCCGCAACATTGTATACTTAGTAAATTTCGTGGTTCATTCGTGGCCGTAAAGTACCACCAAAAAAATTAGCATCTTATAGTGCGCTTTCGTATAGAGTTGCAGACTACGGGGCCTCAGTTGGATACGCAATCCGTAGAAGGTCCTGTTGGTAGCCGCTATCCGCCTTTTTACTTCACGCTACTACGCTATTCGCACTATGCACATCATATTTCCCGCTGCAGATATTAGATATTTCTTACAAGCTCTTTTTGTTTCATTTTTTTTTCATCAAACCAGTCATTCACAACACTCGAAACTCATTCATCTTGCACCTCTTCAATGACCGAGCGTATTCCGTTCCATCCATTCCATCCATAATCACATAGTCATTTTCATTGGTTGGTGGTTGGAAAGGTGGATATTTTTAAAGAAAAAATGCTCTTGCTTACCAGACTTCCAAAATCTGGGAAGCGGATACATCGCTGGTTGCCATTGGTCATATTGAAGTACAGGCTATGAGATTCTATCAATGGTTTTTGCATCTCCATCTCCTAAGAGATGAGCGAAGATAATTTTGAATCCTCGAAATAAATTGCTGACACCTGCAAAACCCACTCCTAGTCCATTACTAGAAGCAAATCAAAATCTTTCTAATGAAATACTGTTTTCGAAAGCTGAGCATCTGGGTTTATTAAAAAGATTCTGCAGTCAGCTGCTAGCTTTCAAGACAATTGGACTACTACTACGATCCTTATTAACTCTAGATTCATGCTTCGTTACCCAATCGGAGGTTTTTCCCCTTCGCCGTGCCTAACATAAGGACTAGACAATCGTTCTCTACGAACATCCTTGCAAGAGCATTCTCTGTTGGACTTCGTTTCTTATTTTTCCCTGCACTTCGACGAGTTTTTGCGAATGTGTATTTAGCTGTCAATCATAGTCGTCGCTACCGCTCATCATTGCAGCCCAAGAGTTGATACCGCATGGCTCGCAATGGACTGCACTGTTAAGGGCCAAACAGAATGCAGCATCAACAGAATCCGTCAGCGTCAATTTGACTGTCAGAATAACGTTGACGTATGCTTGCACTCACAAGCTGTTGACATTGACTTGCCTTGTGAGTGGGCAATGCAGGAAAACGTTGGATTTGCAAAATTGTGCAAAATTGTAGAATCATCGTTTCAAAAAAAAAAAAATATTAAAATTGTTCTGCCTCTTTCATTTGCTCGCGTTTTTTAACGTAAAACTAACAATTGGGAAAAATTTCAGCAGTTTGTGGAAGACACGTTACGTCTTATGGAAGGGTAATGTGTCATGCCGCAAAATCTAAAAATGTGTGCGTCACGAAAAGTGGTAAAGTAGCGACCGCTAATAACACAGCGATTTCCTGATCGAATTTCAATATTCTTGCTCCAAACTATCAAAAAATCTTCTGCGCTTCGATTCCAATAAAGAATTTATTGATTGATTTTTGGGTGAGTGCGATTGAACAGTCGCCAAATATCATGCCATATCTTACTTTTATTATTTTCAGTACATTTACTAAGAAAATGAGCGGTTTGACTAGTACAGACATTGGTTTGATGGTTGTCATTGTAGCTCCAGACAAACGTGCGCTTGCTTAAGAGTAAATTAATTGTTTATCATTTTTGAAAGTTTAGTGGAATTCTTCTTTGGAGTCATTTTCTCTACGATCTCCCAGCTTCTCAAGTGCGGACAAAATACTTAACCGTGCACGGTCTGACTACTGTGATGCTAGGCAAATGACGGAACACCCAACACCAGGATTGACTGTGGATATTTTCAAGCAACGTTTGTAGAATATTTGAGATGAAATGCATCAGGATATCGTGCGTGTCAGCTGTAAAATATTCAATTTTTGTCACTTTATAGGGTGATTTATGAATTTTGGACAGGCGTTACGCGTACGCTATTTCGGACATTTACGGCAAAATCAAATGGAAATGTCCAAAATAGCGTACGCGTAACGCCTGTCCAAAATACATAAATCACCCTAGTTGCAGCTAAAGAAACAGGACAAAACATTCTCGAAAACATAGCCACATCAGTGCTATAGATTCGTGTGCGCTTGAAGAGTAAACTGTTTTTTTTGCTTTAGAAAATTTTATGCATTCTTGGGAGTCATTTGCTCCAATATTTTACTTCTATATCTTCTACATTTGTTTAAAAGAGTGGAACAAGTAGAACGGGAGTAAGATTTCGATATTGACATTTTTCAATTTTGTCTTTAGCCAAAGTAATCATTTTTGGCAACATAAAATAACTTGCTTACCACAAATATGGATGGACCAGGAAAGAAACCATGCGGTACATCAGATTTCACTACTGATGATAAATTTCCTTCAAATTTTACTCTTCGTGCCATTAAAGTAAAGCCTCCCAGTTGGCCTCGAGGTATGATGCTGGTCTAATAAACCAGTCGTCGTATGTTCGAATCTCGGCTGGGATGAATCAATAGGATCGTAGCAACTGGCCCTGCAATTGCCCTGTACTCTAACCGCTGGCTGCGAAGTCTGTCGTATGAAAACAGAAGGTCAAGTTTCGATAACGGAATGTAGCACCTAGGCTTTGCTTTGCTTTTTTGCGATTAAAGTAACACTGAACCCACTATAATAATCTTTGATGGAAACCCAATTCAGATCAATGTTTGGAAAAATCCACCCTTAGTGGAGTTCTAAGTTGCAACCCCGGCTATAAAAGCGTTGTTTACATTATCAATTTCTAGTGTTCAGTGAGTCCTTACATTCGATCCCTTCACACAGTCAAATAAACGGCGTTATTCGAATTCTCTCATTACAGAGTGTTTATTTAGCCATCAACCAACGGTGCCCTTTCTGTGAAAGATAACGCCTTCGCGTGCTTCGGATGATGTTCGGCCGCTCTAATTATCGCAGAAAAATGCAGGCAATACAATCAGTGCAACTTCTGTCAAACCGGGAGATTAACCCGGACGTCCTTCCGTTTGTCGGGTGTACATTTTGGCACACCAGGGGATCTGGAAACCAAAGGACAATACACAATTAAAATATTACCTCCGTTGAGGGAATTTAGGGTGAACGAGAACAAACTGTCAAATCGACCCCCTATGTAATAACTGCATGGTATGTCAAACCGGCGGGGCGAATAACAAAAACCCCTGAGGGATCGGCTGTCAAGCAGCGTATCGAAATGAAACACACAAAAGCGCGAGGGTTATTCAGGCCTCGACGAGAGGTAAAGTAAAGGCAGAAGTCAGCTTTCCCTCCGACAGACAGCTGCTAAATGATGCACCCCTCGGTGTCAGAGTGCGGTGTCTAGCTACAGAAAAAAGAGACGTTGTTTCCAATAAACCCAATATGACAAAACAATCACGAAAGCCATTTTCGTAGATTATCTTTTTTTCGCGCAGCTCTTCTCCGCGGTAGCAGACAGGGGGGAAACAGTGTTGTGGATTACGACGACAGTTTTATCTCGTCCGCTTCGGTTAATAAAATCGGAATTCAAGTATTTATGGATTATCAAACACTCGTAAATCGGCTTTTTATGGCCACCGACATTGCCACCACCATCGCGCTCTGATAACTGCCGCTCGTTGATAGTCAGAGCTGTTGGTGTGCGCATTGTTTACGCGTGTGTGTGCGTGTTTGTATATTTTTATTTGTTCTGTGGCAAATTTCCGAAGAGGGGAATTCAGCCGAAATAGAGATTTATATGGATTCTACCCTGAAGCAACGATGCTTGCTCGATTCACCAACGAAGGTGACAACAAAATCAATAAATTTGATTTCGAACATTTCATTCCCTGCCTTAAGGGCACCGTAAAAGAATGCAGCAAACCGCAAAAAATGTCTGACCTGATCCTATTTGTAAGACGATACCGCTCTTCGAAGCAAACCGTGACAACCGGAGGGGCTAGCGGATTGTTATTCCCTTCTCTGCTTTCCGCCGCAGCATACACGCACAGCACGAGTAAACAATTTGTTAGCAGAAGACCCTTTGGCACGGATGACTGACCGTATTATAACGGGACAATGCCACCGGTTGACGGGAATTTTAGACCCATTGCTCAAAAGCCAAGAAAAAACGAAGCTCTGAATGACGCCGCCAAGTTTGTTGCCGTTCCGGGTCCACTGTTCACAAGCTTGTTATCTAATCAAAGAAACAGTAGAGAGAAAACAAAAAACAGCTTGTTCTCTCCAGTCCGACGGAGTCAAACCTTGAAGAACACAGTTTGATAAACAGTTCATTTCTATGCTACTATTACATGGCGGTGTTCATGTTATGCACGAGCCGCGCTAAAGAGTCAACATGTCGGCCGTGTCAATGAGGACGGCCGCCGACCAAGTTGACACATGTAAACAACCGGAAACAACAAACTGTCGTGTTGAAGCCAAAACGATCTGTCGTCGTTGATCGAACAAATGTTTTGATTGGAAATCAATCGCGCGTGTACGGTTTGTGTTTACCTGTTTGTTGCCAGACTGGTTAACCGTTGCTATCGAAGACGATGATGCCGATGACGAGCTGGCTGTCACTGCAGAGGCGCAACCTGCAACCGTCGATGATGCCGCCACCGCCACCGTAGTCGATGCTGTTGCCGCCGCCGACGTTCCGGCGGTTACGGATGATCCGGTGCCGGCGGCGGCTGCCGATGTGCTCACCGGTGCTGACGGCGGCCCAGCAGCGGCCAGCTTCTTTGGGCTTTGAGGCCCCGCAGTTTCCTGCGGGGTGTTGGAGGGTTCTACTCGTACTATGATCGCTATTTTGGTTACTTTTTGGAAAGTGGGAGCGAAAAGAAACCAGCGCTTACGTGGCCACGAAAGACCGTCGTTGGCGTCGGCACAGTTGATGGATGTAGTAGATTGCTGTGTAACTGACTGACTGTTACGTCTGCTGCGAGTTAATCCAAGGTAGTCGGTTTGTTTACACTTTCTGTTGCTAACGTTTCACAACACCGTCAAAATAATTCACATTTTTTACACTGAATACAGACACAGAATTTTCCTCCTTCTATAAACAATATAAGATAGCACCAATTACACTCATTTGCTAATTTTAGCTGACATAGGAATTCTATTTCCACTTATTTTGGCAGATAGTTTCGTCAAGCATGCAATACAGTCCATTATAACATGTTAAAACGAGCACACAGACAAAAGTGACGGAATTGGCCTACTTTACATCCGGGACGGTGCGATGGCCGGTTCTCTCTTTCCTCTGAGTTTATCATTTGTGCTCGTCGAATCGTGATTGAGTGGCCTCTCAAGTGTTATCATATTTAATAGGCTTAAGTGTGTTGAATTAAGCGGAATCGTCGCTCTTCACCTTGTTTTTATTTTTGCTAGCAAGCAGGAGGTAATTCGACGCCGTTTATTCAAATTTTGAAGACTTTTTAGCGCTCTCATTTGCTTGGGTTTATAGTTTGAGCATCCCCAAGCAACTTTGCACTCCCGTCGCGAAAAAATAAACGTAAAAAATTAATCAAGTGGCAGTTTTTTATTTCTTCTGCTTCGCCTTGCGATAACCTTCGATGATTCGAGTTTTCACATCACACAGCTTGCGGTGCCGCAAACGGATTAGCAGTTTAGAGCAGAGCGTTCCGAGCTCACTGCGACGTCTGCCAGCGGAGAACAGAAAACGATTATTTCTCGGCTTTATGCTCTTTATAATCTTCTTTAATCATTGAATTAATATTTATACACCACTGACTGCCCGGAAACACAACGGAGCATCAAATCGTCGAACCGCGTCAAACATATGAAGTATAAAATCATTAAGATTATTGCTCGTGAGTGTGAAGGCACGAAAAGAACCGGATTTATCCGCTTGCTTTCTGACTAAATGTTACTGAAGCACCCCTTGACGAAACTATCTCCGTTGAAGGTAGTGCTGAGATAAACTCACTTGGACACTTTGGCTTTCACATACAGCACATGCACGCACAAATGGAGCTGCACGATATGCAGCACAATTGAAAGAATTCACTCCTGGTAATTTAACTTGTTTTTCTTCTAGTCTTCACTGATGTTGGCTCCAATGCCGTCGAATATACATATAATCCAATTATTAAACAGTTGTGTTGCCGCAGGGAATCGACACTGATATATGGCGAAAAGGCGTCACGCGTTTAGCAGTTGGATCAACCGTCAACCGGAAATAACCGTATGCACACGCGTATACTTCAACGAACGAACCGCCCTGATGAAATGGGAGCAATAGGGAGAGCTACAGAACGGAACTCGTCTATCTGTGAACAAACGCGACGCGAACACGACCTAACCGTACCAAAGATCGACTCGTTATGATGTACGAGTGCGGTCAATGGTTACGCTGTGTTGCGTATCATTGCAGAGAGAATGAACAAAAGAGAACGTGAGAGTTAGAGTGAAACCGGTTGCAGTATACGTGAGCGCTAGAGCCAAGAACAAAGGAAAGTGCAGCCACAAGAGCGCAGACTCGCTCACGACGGAGCGTTTTGCAGTCACAATACTCACCGTTCGCAGCTAAACATGTGCGGCGCTCTCCATATATTTGGGTTTTGCACAGCGGGAAAGCGCAACATGCGCCATATTGCAATATGGCCGCATGCAATGACACGAGAGCGTGAGAGCAACCAAATCCGGTCGGCGGTCACCATGCAAAGTTACGCGCACATGAATGGCAAACGATGAATGGGGAATACGTTCTTATGCTAGAGCAAGTCATGCACGGATCGAGCACGTCTGCCAGAGATATCGCTTCAAAAGCGCAACGCTCTCTTGCTACTCTCGCGTGAGTGACCACGGACGCCATCATGGATTTTTGTTTTGTTTTTGTTTTCGTTTTCTGTCTGGTCTGGAGTCTGGCTGGAGTCCGGCCGGGCTGCGTTGGTTGAATCGGCAAGCAAGCAACGGGATACCGATTGTGATGTGACATCGATTTCAGTAGGATGCCGGAAATGATACAGATCGGATGGGTTGCCATGTAACTTGGTGACGATTGATCTCATTCTACCATTCTACTAGTACCTAACTAAATATCCAGAAAAAGAAACACGACATGGGATAGTATTTTCAGCATGCTTCTAATTATTGGGCATAAGCCTGAAGAACCAGTTTGTCATCACAAAACGAATGTGCAAGAATGGTAGTGCACATTGGAAAGAATTAGTGTGAGTTTTCCTCTCAGGAACAGAGGGTAAGCCCAAAATAGAAATTGTACCGTACCCTATATAACACAGCTGCAATTGCCGTCATGGCTTGTTCTGAAGGTTCCCGCGGAAATGTCACTTGCGACATCCTAACTGCAAAACAAATCACGTTATAATAAGTAACAATTTACCGCTATTTCTCGTGTAAATATAATTATTTTCGAGTTCTCTCCATTTGTGCGTCTTTTAGCTAGCAGCACCCAGCCGAAGCACTACAACGTTTGGCCCCGTTCATTTAATATTTTATAAACTCCTTTAACACCAGCACCGGTTCACTTCACTTACCACTGAATAGGTGCTAACTGGGTGACGGCGGCGACGTCTGGTAATTACCGCAATAATAACACTACCAACTAACTAACATCGAGAAGTAAGCCAAACACGGAACAAGAAAAAAAAGTTGTATACAACAACCAAGTGCACACACTCGTAAAAGGTGCCTCTCTAAAAACATCCGCTGCTGGTGCTTTTGCCCTCTGGCGTGTACGTAAGCCACCGTCAACCGTGCCTGCACCCTTATGCAACGCCGAAAGGGTAGGTAGTATTTTGAAACCGACATTTTTTACGACTTATGTTCCATCAATGGCCACTGCAACATCGTCAACAGCGCACTACAGGGGGGGCCTGTATGACACTTTGCCATTTGGGTCGAGTCCGTGGCCGTTCCGCGCTAATCAGTCGCTCCGACATGACGGCTGAGCATGGAAGTATTATCTCCTCTGGTAATAGCCAACAATTTACGGTAATAATAATAATAATCATCATCATCATCAACATCGCCGTCGTCGTCGTCAGCGTTGCCATCGTTGCAGTCGACAACGATGTCGGTCGGTTGGGAAATGGACCCACTAGCCTTGGGAGCCACGAAGCAAAAGAAACAAAAAGAGTAACCAAGAAACAAATTGTGTGCAAGCCGCCCATATGGCCTAGCGGATTAGCAGCGAGCGACACACGCCATTAAAGCCTGTAAGCAATTTAACCCTCAATATACTTGAAACTTCCATAATAGCAATGCTAATTCGATGAAATGGGATCAGTCATTACCGGTAACGTTCGACTAAATGTACGAGTGGTAAAGGGACTCGTGAGTCGGTCAAAAACTGGCGTGCTTAGGACGGAGCACACTGGGGCAAGTGCCCCATTCTCACTTTAAAGTTTAATATCGTAATCAATGTTTCATTGAATCACAGTTCTCTATTCATAAGTTAAGTTCTCTTAAACCAAGTAATAAGCGGTCATAGTTTCCTTTTCGTCCAGCCGTCCAGTGGTTCGAAGATTCATTAATATCTACAATCCCCAGGGTGTGGGGGAAAAGTTGTGAACGAATCCGGTTATAATTAGCTCCCATTACAGCTTGGTTCGATCCGTGGATCTCCTAGCTTGAGTAAAGAGAAACATTATACAAATCAAGAAGCATTGCTGCACAGAACAGAAGTGGAAGTAGAAATCCAAACACGTACATGCTACTTTCTACAGATACTAGCGATCCTGGCGGAAGCGGGTCACTTTTTCCCACGAAAACACACGAACGCATACGAATGCACACGAAAGCATGTGAAATCTGCTATGCGATTGGCAGCGAGCGTTCTGCTTATATTGCTGTTATTCGCTTCTATGCGAAAACCTTCGCAAAGAAAAAGAAAAACAAAAAAGTCTCTGTTACCAGTTTTGATCGCCGAATCGTTCGGACTTCCACTTCTGTTCTGTGATTGCTGCAATGACCCTCCCTTACCTTATTTTCCGCTGTTTCCCCTTCACGTTTTGTTTCGCCCTGGAGACACTAACAACACCTTTGTTTCCTCGATTTAGCTACGATGGTAATTTCATGTCAAAGGTGACACAGAGATGTATCAAAATGTTGCAAAAATGGTACAAATAACGACGAAAACCCTAAACCTACACAAGAGAAAAATAGGATAAGAAAGTAACACTCAAGATATATAAATCTAACAAAAAAATTATACAAAGGGATGGAATTATGATACAAAAATTACAACATAAAATACAGTGGACCCTCGTTCGTTTGAACGATTCCTCATGCAAACTAACGGGGTTAGTTTCTAATTTGAACAACTGGCAACCCTAAATATGCTGGAACTTGTGTGAACTGCTCTTTGTTATTGTTTTGGTGGTTTGATTCAGTTGGCAATTGTAAGCAGTGAATATTTTATTTTCCAATCGGATTTCTATCATAATCGTTGGGAAAACGCAATGTGAAATAGATTAAACACACTAGAACAGTACAAACAAATCGTGTTTATGTGCATTGTCTGCATAAGCAAATATTGTCATGTTGAGAATGACACTATTAACACAAAATGACTGAAAAAATCAAATTTTGTCTTCTTTTTCTTTTTTCTCTGGCTCAAAGCTCAAAAGTTATAAAAGTCTTTGTCATGCTACTACCAACAAAACAAAAGAAAAAGTTTGTTCCAATACGTTGTGTAGTTTCTGAGAAAAAGGTACATAAAGTTTGAAAATCGTAGGTTTTCAGCAGCGGCGTTTTATTCCGTCGAGGTTCTTCCACGCCGGACTGGAACGCTTATATGTATGATCGTTTTTCGGCCACTTTCCGTGGTCGGATCATTACAAAATTAGTGTCAAAATAAGCGGAAAAGACTGCAGCAACAAAATCCGAAAGAAAAAAACAATGGTATTTTCAAAAGTTTTAGTCGTTTATGTCCCCTTAAGCTTTTTAATCAAATTTGAATATAGGCCTGTGTGGCCCGGTAAATGGGGCAAGTGAGACCTATCACCATGATTCTGAAAAATTCTCTACAGATTCATTTTATGTAAATCGATAGTCCTTCTTCGTAAATAAACCTTCGAAGTGATACCACTGAAGAGTTTCTATGCCGCTAGAATTTTAAAATTATCATTGATGTTGATTACATGGTCGAATAAACTCAAACTATGCAATTTTTAGGTCCCACTTTCCCCGGGGTACCTTAAAGATTATGATTCTTTCAGAAATAAAACGTAACGTTATTCAGAAATAAAACGTAAAACCACAAAAAAGATGCAAAAATTGACAAAAAAAGTTATAGAAATCAAACGAGTACCACATACGACAAAGGGATGCAAAAATGATACCAAAACGGCACAAAAGTAACACAGAGTCAATAAAACGCCGGGCCTCTCTGTTTTTGATACCGTAGAACCGATTTCGTCACATTGGCGTCCGGCATCCTTACGACGTGCCCAGCTCACCACAGCTTACCGACTTTTGCCAGATGTATGATGGGAATCATTCCAAGCAGTGCCGGTAGCTCATGGTTCATACACCTCCACCACTCTCCGTTTACAGTTTGTACTCGGGCAAAAATAGTCCGCAATAGCTTTTGTTCAAGTGCACGTATATCTTCCGTAAGCAAAATTACCGTCTCAAGTCCGTAAAGAACTACCGGTCCGATTAATGTTCTATACATTGTTAGCTTTGCGCGGTGGCGTATACTGTTGTTTTACCAGCCGCGAGCCGGGGTGCTTCTTGCCGTATGAACAATTCCTCTCAATTGTTCTCGGTCCTGGGCTACTAGTCGCCAATTCATTGCGTGTCTCGACACACGCAAGTCGACTTTAAGCTGGTCGAGCCATCTAGCACGTTGATCCCCTCTATTTCTGGAGCCGGTGGGATTCTCGAAGAGAACGGATTTCATTGCACAGTCGTCCGGCATCCGGCCCACCGTAGTCTCCTAACTTTCGCCAGGTGTACGATAAGAATCTCTTTAGGTATCTCTTTATCACGAGTCTGTAGCTCGTGATTCATACTCCTCCGCCACTCTCCGCTTTCCGTTTGTACTCCGCCTAAAATAATCCGCAACACCTTTCGTTATACGGCAAGTGCACATATGTCTTCCGCAAGCAAAGTTACTGTCTCAAGTCCGTAGAGGACTATCGGTCTGATTAGCGTTTTGTACATCGTCAGCTTTGTGCGGTGTCGTATGCTCCTTGATCGAAGCGTCTAGCGGAGAGAAAAGTAGGCTCGATTTTCAGCTTGAATGCGTCGTTCGGACTCCTTACTTGTATTATTATCGGTGGTGACCAGAAATATCAAATATACGAACTCATCAACCACTTCCAGCTTATCGCCGTCAATAGTCACTGTCCGTGGGAGGCAAACGTTGCTTTCTCTGGAGCCTCTTCCTAGTATATATTTGGTTTTCAACGCATTGATTTCTAACCCCATCCTCCTAGCCTCCGTTTTTAGTCTGGCGTAGATTGCCTCCGGCGTCCCAAGGTTCCTAGTAATGATGTCGAGATCGTCTGCGAAGACTAGGAGCTGGCTACTCTTGCCGAAGATCGTTCCTCTCGTTTCGATGCCCGCTCGCCGGATCACACCGACAATAGCGATATTGCATAACTTACAGGGTATCTGACTGTGTGCTGAAGGGTGAGCTGAAACAATAGGAGAGCCAAACAGTCAGGGCCAATTGGATGGCCGTACAATCGCTCAAACAATCAAAAAATTTAAAACGCCAAGTATTAAAGTTACTCAAAATTTGCTAAGTCTCAATAAGAGAGACCTCGACACACTTACCGGTCTTGTGACAGGACATTGTCCGAGTAAATATCATCTTCGGAATCTCGGTTTTGTACAAGATGATATTTGTCGCCTGTGTAATACCGAGAGCGAAGAGAGCACTAATACGACGCAGACTGCAGTATCTCAAAAAACGCCTACTAGAGCTTAGAAAAATCTGTTTTGCGTCGCCGATCAGGGTAACAAGGTTCATAAACCAGGTAATCCCTGATTGGCACCTGTCTCGCTCCAGCTACCAGCCTTTCACTTCTTCAATAAGTGATAGGTAAGCTTGAAGCGTACAGCAAAAGAAATAAACGGGGCATACCACAATAGTTTAAAATAATGGACGCAGTGGTAAGGATACCCAATAGAAGAGGAGGAAACATACAGAACAGTCCATCGCTTTGCTGCAACGCTCTGCGAGAGCCGAACAGACTCGAGAGTGTCCCCGAAACGCGCACGTAGTACATTCCTCGCTCCTGAGTAGCTTTGATCAGCCGCGTCAGTTTCTCCGGAAAACCGTACTCGTGCATTAGTTGCCATTGCTTTTCGTGTTCAACTGCTTCGCATGCTGCTTTGAAATCCAGGAAAATATGATGCGTGGGCACGTTGTACTCTCGAGCACGGACCCCCATAAAGCCCGCCTGATATTACCCTACGAGTTGTCTTGCTATTGGGGATAGACGACGCAACGAAATCTGGGAGAGCACCTTGTAGACGGCGTTGACCAATGTGATGCCGCGGTAATTACAGCAATCTAGCCGGTCACTCTTTTAGTAAATGGGACAAACCACACTTTTCACTCCTCCGGTAGTTTCTCCCCTTCTCAAATCTTTGAAATTATCCAGTAACGCTCCGTTGCTAGGTGTTCTTCAATGTTACGAATCGCGAGAAGAGAGCGAGAAGGCAACCATGCCTACTCTCACGCGATAGAGTATGAGAAGCATAGCTTTCTACGCTTACGCCGCACACGCAAGCCCAAGACTAACAGTCGCCGATGCTGTATGCAGACATTATGCTACCTATACACTCGCGAACGCTTAGACTCATATCGTTATTTTCCATAGCGTACGCGCAAGTTAAATAATTCGTGAGCAACCAGCTGCCCGTGAGGCCTAGAGACGCACTGGGCTACATGCTTTTGCATTACTTTTTCTTTTCTCCTCCATTTTCGCCTCCGATTCTACTCACGGGTGGGAGTGCGAGCCCTCGCGTATAATCGGCCGGCATCAACAGCTCGGGCAGCAATGATGAACGTGAGTAACGACCGTTGCTGTTAGCTAATATATGCTCGCAAAAACTCGTCGCAGTGCATGCATAAATGGAAGCGAGAGTCCGAAAGGGATGCTTACGCCGACGTGTTCGTTAGAATGAGTACACGTCTGTGAGAAAATTAAACGACACAAGTGTGGGTTTTGCAACACTGGTGTTCTTCACCATTTTTTAAGAATCCTGCGGGGAGTCAGTCCTTTCCGGTGGCTCTATCAGTCTTCAGATGTCCAATCGCCGAAATTCTGCAATATCGGCCCCCGGGACGCTGTTATCGTTTGTAGACATTTCCAGGTTAACTTCCACTCCACCTCCTTCTATTATATCGCCATTACGATGCCCATCGAAGAACTGCTTTCACCTGTCAATCGCCTCGTGCTCGTGTGTGGTAAGGTTTTCTTCTTCGTCCTTACACATATCAGGATTCGCATCCTTTAGGAGATTGATTCGCCTCCTTCAGCGCTGCTGTATGTCGCAA